>NW_026907252.1:0-54543 GCF_033978795.1 Nerophis ophidion | reverse complement strand
AACAATTAACATAAATCATTCCTGTAAACATGCACAGGTTAATAATTAACAAAAATGATTCCTGTAAACATTACACAGGTCAATTAATAGCATATCCAATTCCTGTAAAAATTTAACAGGTTAATTCACAACACATTCAATTCCTGTAAACAATCCACAGGTTAATTGACAACATATCCAAGTCCTGTAAACATCACACAGGCACAATTGTCATATTCAATTCAATTGTCACTTTTTGTCTTGGGACTACAGAGATACTGTACTATTTCACCACCCTTTTAAAACTTGTTGTACAACTTTTCTAGGGTCACAGTTTTCTCTCGCACCTAGTTATGCTATTTGATAATCCATGCTGGACATTCATAACTAAGGTGCATTCTAGTGCACATGGGCTGCAGAGAACTTTTTCCTAAACCTAACCATAGTCCTGGCCCTATCATAGCCCTGGCCCTATTCTCATCCTAACCCTAACCTTGTTTGTAATTGTGCACAATAATTCAAGGCTTAAGGCATAACAATTAATAATTAATAATTCATTCTGACTGTGGTAAAACAACAGGCTCCTGGATCAAGTTCTCTGCCACCTAGATTGTCTTTTGAAACTCCCAATGGGACAAAGAATATCTAAGGTGTTTTTCCTGTATTTTATTTATCATTATTTGTCATCATTTGTTACATTTTACAGTTTTATTCAGGCAAATAAGGCACTGCATTGTGATGAGCGGCTTTGTCCACCAGATGGCAGCATTGACCTATTTATAAACGCCTGTTGAATGTTTGTGTGAAAAAAACAAAAAGTTCACCTGACTTCACTTTGCTGCTTGTGATCGATGAGAGAAGACTCCCGCACTCTGTAAGCATTTAACTTTTATTTCCTCTTTCCTTTTCTATGGCACATCACGCCTGATGAAGGTTATTCTTACCGAAACGTTGCATGGATGTGTCATAGTTTGTAAATAAATAGTGCTATTTTTTCGAAATTTTGGACTTTTTCCTTGGATTATATTTTTCTATTTTTACTGCCCATGTGCACATTTTGGCTACCTCCCATCACTGTAGCTTATCTTTTATCAATATAATGTCCGAATTTGTGCGGATGCAGCCGCTATTTGGGTCAAATCAATCGACCCGGGACAGGGCCTTCGGACGGCCGCCATTAATGCTAACTGTTAGCCCACAACCACATGGTCCTGACTTTGACTCTGGGCCACACAAGAGCGGCCATTTAGGCTACAGAACACACCAGGGAGGTAGCCCCCAAGACAATCATTTTGGCCTCCAAACTAGATGCATGCAAAACATCATAATTATGATGCATCATCAAAAAAATATTAATAATCATAATTGGCCACCAACCATCAAAAGAATGGTTCAAACACTGACTATCATGATCAAGCCTGCACAAAACAATGCCGGCACGCAGGCTTTGATCTCAGTGAATGCAAACAATTGGGCTGACACAACAATTGGCATATTAAGGAAGCATTATTTAAATTCCATAAAAATTGAAATGGACAAACTGACCACCCAAATTGATTCAAAATGGAGGTCCGCTTTCTTCATCGCTTCCAATTGGGCCAAGAAAAAGTTGGGCTCAAAATTGACTCTTGACACCCTCAAACATGCGGAGACCCAAATCACTTCGCTGGTGTCACCTGACCCCCACATGGCTACCACGACTGGAGACCAGGATGACGCAGGACGAGCAACACCATCAGGACCGACCGATGACGTCACACCGGCGACTCCCCCCGATCCACCCCCGAAACCTCGGGCCCAGGCGGAGATCCATGGCGAGTTCCGTCCTTCTACCGGCGCGGCACCGGCTGTTCCCACGACTCCACAACCGTCCACGATACACGCTGAGGCTACCTGCCCCCCTTCTGTGACGCAAGAATACGGCAGTAAAGGGTTACCCTGCAGACGTCCCGTGATCGACCGGAGACCTTGGACCGTGGGACCCCGGCCCCCCCAGGTACGAAACCGGACTTATTATGAACCCCCTCCCACCTGCAGGCGACTTGGGACGGAGAGGTTGAAGCGCACGAGTGCTGAACTGATCCGGCCTCCTGAATACAGCTCGTATACCATCCCTGTCGAACCAGAGCGACAGCCCAGCACCGACCTCACCGATGTGCTGACACGGTGGTTCCGACAGTGGACTGGCCTATCCCACATGGGGTGCCCTACTCCAGTAAACAATCTGGTAAAATTATTGTGACAAAACAGGTGAAAAAATGTGTCTCACCTACATATGTCTGATTTGCACTATTTTGGCTCATTTGCATATGTCTGACCTGCCCTTATGTGTTGATGTGCCTCTTGCAGGGTCCTCGGGGGTT
Organism: Nerophis ophidion; assembly: GCF_033978795.1. Classification (NCBI taxonomy): domain Eukaryota; kingdom Metazoa; phylum Chordata; class Actinopteri; order Syngnathiformes; family Syngnathidae; genus Nerophis; species Nerophis ophidion. The sequence goes on along the minus strand of NW_026907252.1, from coordinate 52,201 downwards.
CCCGTGTTTGGCGTGGGCGTCACCTTGGCGGGGGGATAGATGGACAGTGCACACACCCCTCCCCCCCTTTTTCTTTCTCTCTCTCTCTCTCTATCTCTCTATTTTTCACACCCTCCTCTAAACCTAATCAGCCCGTGCCTCCCCCCCGTCGCTGGGTTGGCGCCTTGCTTTGCGTGGGTCCCTCTGGGGTCTCTGTTGGGGGCCTCCACTACCAAATTCCTGTAAAAATTGCACAGGTGAACAATTAACATAAATCATTCCTGTAAACATGCACAGGTTAATAATTAACAAAAATGATTCCTGTAAACATTACACAGGTCAATTAATAGCATATCCAATTCCTGTAAAAATTTAACAGGTTAATTCACAACACATTCAATTCCTGTAAACAATCCACAGGTTAATTGACAACATATCCAAGTCCTGTAAACATCACACAGGCACAATTGTCATATTCAATTCAATTGTCACTTTTTGTCTTGGGACTACAGAGATACTGTACTATTTCACCACCCTTTTAAAACTTGTTGTACAACTTTTCTAGGGTCACAGTTTTCTCTCGCACCTAGTTATGCTATTTGATAATCCATGCTGGACATTCATAACTAAGGTGCATTCTAGTGCACATGGGCTGCAGAGAACTTTTTCCTAAACCTAACCATAGTCCTGGCCCTATCATAGCCCTGGCCCTATTCTCATCCTAACCCTAACCTTGTTTGTAATTGTGCACAATAATTCAAGGCTTAAGGCATAACAATTAATAATTAATAATTCATTCTGACTGTGGTAAAACAACAGGCTCCTGGATCAAGTTCTCTGCCACCTAGATTGTCTTTTGAAACTCCCAATGGGACAAAGAATATCTAAGGTGTTTTTCCTGTATTTTATTTATCATTATTTGTCATCATTTGTTACATTTTACAGTTTTATTCAGGCAAATAAGGCACTGCATTGTGATGAGCGGCTTTGTCCACCAGATGGCAGCATTGACCTATTTATAAACGCCTGTTGAATGTTTGTGTGAAAAAAACAAAAAGTTCACCTGACTTCACTTTGCTGCTTGTGATCGATGAGAGAAGACTCCCGCACTCTGTAAGCATTTAACTTTTATTTCCTCTTTCCTTTTCTATGGCACATCACGCCTGATGAAGGTTATTCTTACCGAAACGTTGCATGGATGTGTCATAGTTTGTAAATAAATAGTGCTATTTTTTCGAAATTTTGGACTTTTTCCTTGGATTATATTTTTCTATTTTTACTGCCCATGTGCACATTTTGGCTACCTCCCATCACTGTAGCTTATCTTTTATCAATATAATGTCCGAATTTGTGCGGATGCAGCCGCTATTTGGGTCAAATCAATCGACCCGGGACAGGGCCTTCGGACGGCCGCCATTAATGCTAACTGTTAGCCCACAACCACATGGTCCTGACTTTGACTCTGGGCCACACAAGAGCGGCCATTTAGGCTACAGAACACACCAGGGAGGTAGCCCCCAAGACAATCATTTTGGCCTCCAAACTAGATGCATGCAAAACATCATAATTATGATGCATCATCAAAAAAATATTAATAATCATAATTGGCCACCAACCATCAAAAGAATGGTTCAAACACTGACTATCATGATCAAGCCTGCACAAAACAATGCCGGCACGCAGGCTTTGATCTCAGTGAATGCAAACAATTGGGCTGACACAACAATTGGCATATTAAGGAAGCATTATTTAAATTCCATAAAAATTGAAATGGACAAACTGACCACCCAAATTGATTCAAAATGGAGGTCCGCTTTCTTCATCGCTTCCAATTGGGCCAAGAAAAAGTTGGGCTCAAAATTGACTCTTGACACCCTCAAACATGCGGAGACCCAAATCACTTCGCTGGTGTCACCTGACCCCCACATGGCTACCACGACTGGAGACCAGGATGACGCAGGACGAGCAACACCATCAGGACCGACCGATGACGTCACACCGGCGACTCCCCCCGATCCACCCCCGAAACCTCGGGCCCAGGCGGAGATCCATGGCGAGTTCCGTCCTTCTACCGGCGCGGCACCGGCTGTTCCCACGACTCCACAACCGTCCACGATACACGCTGAGGCTACCTGCCCCCCTTCTGTGACGCAAGAATACGGCAGTAAAGGGTTACCCTGCAGACGTCCCGTGATCGACCGGAGACCTTGGACCGTGGGACCCCGGCCCCCCCAGGTACGAAACCGGACTTATTATGAACCCCCTCCCACCTGCAGGCGACTTGGGACGGAGAGGTTGAAGCGCACGAGTGCTGAACTGATCCGGCCTCCTGAATACAGCTCGTATACCATCCCTGTCGAACCAGAGCGACAGCCCAGCACCGACCTCACCGATGTGCTGACACGGTGGTTCCGACAGTGGACTGGCCTATCCCACATGGGGTGCCCTACTCCAGTAAACAATCTGGTAAAATTATTGTGACAAAACAGGTGAAAAAATGTGTCTCACCTACATATGTCTGATTTGCACTATTTTGGCTCATTTGCATATGTCTGACCTGCCCTTATGTGTTGATGTGCCTCTTGCAGGGTCCTCGGGGGTTCCCGTGTTTGGCGTGGGCGTCACCTTGGCGGGGGGATAGATGGACAGTGCACACACCCCTCCCCCCCTTTTTCTTTCTCTCTCTCTCTCTCTATCTCTCTATTTTTCACACCCTCCTCTAAACCTAATCAGCCCGTGCCTCCCCCCCGTCGCTGGGTTGGCGCCTTGCTTTGCGTGGGTCCCTCTGGGGTCTCTGTTGGGGGCCTCCACTACCAAATTCCTGTAAAAATTGCACAGGTGAACAATTAACATAAATCATTCCTGTAAACATGCACAGGTTAATAATTAACAAAAATGATTCCTGTAAACATTACACAGGTCAATTAATAGCATATCCAATTCCTGTAAAAATTTAACAGGTTAATTCACAACACATTCAATTCCTGTAAACAATCCACAGGTTAATTGACAACATATCCAAGTCCTGTAAACATCACACAGGCACAATTGTCATATTCAATTCAATTGTCACTTTTTGTCTTGGGACTACAGAGATACTGTACTATTTCACCACCCTTTTAAAACTTGTTGTACAACTTTTCTAGGGTCACAGTTTTCTCTCGCACCTAGTTATGCTATTTGATAATCCATGCTGGACATTCATAACTAAGGTGCATTCTAGTGCACATGGGCTGCAGAGAACTTTTTCCTAAACCTAACCATAGTCCTGGCCCTATCATAGCCCTGGCCCTATTCTCATCCTAACCCTAACCTTGTTTGTAATTGTGCACAATAATTCAAGGCTTAAGGCATAACAATTAATAATTAATAATTCATTCTGACTGTGGTAAAACAACAGGCTCCTGGATCAAGTTCTCTGCCACCTAGATTGTCTTTTGAAACTCCCAATGGGACAAAGAATATCTAAGGTGTTTTTCCTGTATTTTATTTATCATTATTTGTCATCATTTGTTACATTTTACAGTTTTATTCAGGCAAATAAGGCACTGCATTGTGATGAGCGGCTTTGTCCACCAGATGGCAGCATTGACCTATTTATAAACGCCTGTTGAATGTTTGTGTGAAAAAAACAAAAAGTTCACCTGACTTCACTTTGCTGCTTGTGATCGATGAGAGAAGACTCCCGCACTCTGTAAGCATTTAACTTTTATTTCCTCTTTCCTTTTCTATGGCACATCACGCCTGATGAAGGTTATTCTTACCGAAACGTTGCATGGATGTGTCATAGTTTGTAAATAAATAGTGCTATTTTTTCGAAATTTTGGACTTTTTCCTTGGATTATATTTTTCTATTTTTACTGCCCATGTGCACATTTTGGCTACCTCCCATCACTGTAGCTTATCTTTTATCAATATAATGTCCGAATTTGTGCGGATGCAGCCGCTATTTGGGTCAAATCAATCGACCCGGGACAGGGCCTTCGGACGGCCGCCATTAATGCTAACTGTTAGCCCACAACCACATGGTCCTGACTTTGACTCTGGGCCACACAAGAGCGGCCATTTAGGCTACAGAACACACCAGGGAGGTAGCCCCCAAGACAATCATTTTGGCCTCCAAACTAGATGCATGCAAAACATCATAATTATGATGCATCATCAAAAAAATATTAATAATCATAATTGGCCACCAACCATCAAAAGAATGGTTCAAACACTGACTATCATGATCAAGCCTGCACAAAACAATGCCGGCACGCAGGCTTTGATCTCAGTGAATGCAAACAATTGGGCTGACACAACAATTGGCATATTAAGGAAGCATTATTTAAATTCCATAAAAATTGAAATGGACAAACTGACCACCCAAATTGATTCAAAATGGAGGTCCGCTTTCTTCATCGCTTCCAATTGGGCCAAGAAAAAGTTGGGCTCAAAATTGACTCTTGACACCCTCAAACATGCGGAGACCCAAATCACTTCGCTGGTGTCACCTGACCCCCACATGGCTACCACGACTGGAGACCAGGATGACGCAGGACGAGCAACACCATCAGGACCGACCGATGACGTCACACCGGCGACTCCCCCCGATCCACCCCCGAAACCTCGGGCCCAGGCGGAGATCCATGGCGAGTTCCGTCCTTCTACCGGCGCGGCACCGGCTGTTCCCACGACTCCACAACCGTCCACGATACACGCTGAGGCTACCTGCCCCCCTTCTGTGACGCAAGAATACGGCAGTAAAGGGTTACCCTGCAGACGTCCCGTGATCGACCGGAGACCTTGGACCGTGGGACCCCGGCCCCCCCAGGTACGAAACCGGACTTATTATGAACCCCCTCCCACCTGCAGGCGACTTGGGACGGAGAGGTTGAAGCGCACGAGTGCTGAACTGATCCGGCCTCCTGAATACAGCTCGTATACCATCCCTGTCGAACCAGAGCGACAGCCCAGCACCGACCTCACCGATGTGCTGACACGGTGGTTCCGACAGTGGACTGGCCTATCCCACATGGGGTGCCCTACTCCAGTAAACAATCTGGTAAAATTATTGTGACAAAACAGGTGAAAAAATGTGTCTCACCTACATATGTCTGATTTGCACTATTTTGGCTCATTTGCATATGTCTGACCTGCCCTTATGTGTTGATGTGCCTCTTGCAGGGTCCTCGGGGGTTCCCGTGTTTGGCGTGGGCGTCACCTTGGCGGGGGGATAGATGGACAGTGCACACACCCCTCCCCCCCTTTTTCTTTCTCTCTCTCTCTCTCTATCTCTCTATTTTTCACACCCTCCTCTAAACCTAATCAGCCCGTGCCTCCCCCCCGTCGCTGGGTTGGCGCCTTGCTTTGCGTGGGTCCCTCTGGGGTCTCTGTTGGGGGCCTCCACTACCAAATTCCTGTAAAAATTGCACAGGTGAACAATTAACATAAATCATTCCTGTAAACATGCACAGGTTAATAATTAACAAAAATGATTCCTGTAAACATTACACAGGTCAATTAATAGCATATCCAATTCCTGTAAAAATTTAACAGGTTAATTCACAACACATTCAATTCCTGTAAACAATCCACAGGTTAATTGACAACATATCCAAGTCCTGTAAACATCACACAGGCACAATTGTCATATTCAATTCAATTGTCACTTTTTGTCTTGGGACTACAGAGATACTGTACTATTTCACCACCCTTTTAAAACTTGTTGTACAACTTTTCTAGGGTCACAGTTTTCTCTCGCACCTAGTTATGCTATTTGATAATCCATGCTGGACATTCATAACTAAGGTGCATTCTAGTGCACATGGGCTGCAGAGAACTTTTTCCTAAACCTAACCATAGTCCTGGCCCTATCATAGCCCTGGCCCTATTCTCATCCTAACCCTAACCTTGTTTGTAATTGTGCACAATAATTCAAGGCTTAAGGCATAACAATTAATAATTAATAATTCATTCTGACTGTGGTAAAACAACAGGCTCCTGGATCAAGTGCTCTGCCACCTAGATTGTCTTTTGAAACTCCCAATGGGACAAAGAATATCTAAGGTGTTTTTCCTGTATTTTATTTATCATTATTTGTCATCATTTGTTACATTTTACAGTTTTATTCAGGCAAATAAGGCACTGCATTGTGATGAGCGGCTTTGTCCACCAGATGGCAGCATTGACCTATTTATAAACGCCTGTTGAATGTTTGTGTGAAAAAAACAAAAAGTTCACCTGACTTCACTTTGCTGCTTGTGATCGATGAGAGAAGACTCCCGCACTCTGTAAGCATTTAACTTTTATTTCCTCTTTCCTTTTCTATGGCACATCACGCCTGATGAAGGTTATTCTTACCGAAACGTTGCATGGATGTGTCATAGTTTGTAAATAAATAGTGCTATTTTTTCGAAATTTTGGACTTTTTCCTTGGATTATATTTTTCTATTTTTACTGCCCATGTGCACATTTTGGCTACCTCCCATCACTGTAGCTTATCTTTTATCAATATAATGTCCGAATTTGTGCGGATGCAGCCGCTATTTGGGTCAAATCAATCGACCCGGGACAGGGCCTTCGGACGGCCGCCATTAATGCTAACTGTTAGCCCACAACCACATGGTCCTGACTTTGACTCTGGGCCACACAAGAGCGGCCATTTAGGCTACAGAACACACCAGGGAGGTAGCCCCCAAGACAATCATTTTGGCCTCCAAACTAGATGCATGCAAAACATCATAATTATGATGCATCATCAAAAAAATATTAATAATCATAATTGGCCACCAACCATCAAAAGAATGGTTCAAACACTGACTATCATGATCAAGCCTGCACAAAACAATGCCGGCACGCAGGCTTTGATCTCAGTGAATGCAAACAATTGGGCTGACACAACAATTGGCATATTAAGGAAGCATTATTTAAATTCCATAAAAATTGAAATGGACAAACTGACCACCCAAATTGATTCAAAATGGAGGTCCGCTTTCTTCATCGCTTCCAATTGGGCCAAGAAAAAGTTGGGCTCAAAATTGACTCTTGACACCCTCAAACATGCGGAGACCCAAATCACTTCGCTGGTGTCACCTGACCCCCACATGGCTACCACGACTGGAGACCAGGATGACGCAGGACGAGCAACACCATCAGGACCGACCGATGACGTCACACCGGCGACTCCCCCCGATCCACCCCCGAAACCTCGGGCCCAGGCGGAGATCCATGGCGAGTTCCGTCCTTCTACCGGCGCGGCACCGGCTGTTCCCACGACTCCACAACCGTCCACGATACACGCTGAGGCTACCTGCCCCCCTTCTGTGACGCAAGAATACGGCAGTAAAGGGTTACCCTGCAGACGTCCCGTGATCGACCGGAGACCTTGGACCGTGGGACCCCGGCCCCCCCAGGTACGAAACCGGACTTATTATGAACCCCCTCCCACCTGCAGGCGACTTGGGACGGAGAGGTTGAAGCGCACGAGTGCTGAACTGATCCGGCCTCCTGAATACAGCTCGTATACCATCCCTGTCGAACCAGAGCGACAGCCCAGCACCGACCTCACCGATGTGCTGACACGGTGGTTCCGACAGTGGACTGGCCTATCCCACATGGGGTGCCCTACTCCAGTAAACAATCTGGTAAAATTATTGTGACAAAACAGGTGAAAAAATGTGTCTCACCTACATATGTCTGATTTGCACTATTTTGGCTCATTTGCATATGTCTGACCTGCCCTTATGTGTTGATGTGCCTCTTGCAGGGTCCTCGGGGGTTCCCGTGTTTGGCGTGGGCGTCACCTTGGCGGGGGGATAGATGGACAGTGCACACACCCCTCCCCCCCTTTTTCTTTCTCTCTCTCTCTCTCTATCTCTCTATTTTTCACACCCTCCTCTAAACCTAATCAGCCCGTGCCTCCCCCCCGTCGCTGGGTTGGCGCCTTGCTTTGCGTGGGTCCCTCTGGGGTCTCTGTTGGGGGCCTCCACTACCAAATTCCTGTAAAAATTGCACAGGTGAACAATTAACATAAATCATTCCTGTAAACATGCACAGGTTAATAATTAACAAAAATGATTCCTGTAAACATTACACAGGTCAATTAATAGCATATCCAATTCCTGTAAAAATTTAACAGGTTAATTCACAACACATTCAATTCCTGTAAACAATCCACAGGTTAATTGACAACATATCCAAGTCCTGTAAACATCACACAGGCACAATTGTCATATTCAATTCAATTGTCACTTTTTGTCTTGGGACTACAGAGATACTGTACTATTTCACCACCCTTTTAAAACTTGTTGTACAACTTTTCTAGGGTCACAGTTTTCTCTCGCACCTAGTTATGCTATTTGATAATCCATGCTGGACATTCATAACTAAGGTGCATTCTAGTGCACATGGGCTGCAGAGAACTTTTTCCTAAACCTAACCATAGTCCTGGCCCTATCATAGCCCTGGCCCTATTCTCATCCTAACCCTAACCTTGTTTGTAATTGTGCACAATAATTCAAGGCTTAAGGCATAACAATTAATAATTAATAATTCATTCTGACTGTGGTAAAACAACAGGCTCCTGGATCAAGTTCTCTGCCACCTAGATTGTCTTTTGAAACTCCCAATGGGACAAAGAATATCTAAGGTGTTTTTCCTGTATTTTATTTATCATTATTTGTCATCATTTGTTACATTTTACAGTTTTATTCAGGCAAATAAGGCACTGCATTGTGATGAGCGGCTTTGTCCACCAGATGGCAGCATTGACCTATTTATAAACGCCTGTTGAATGTTTGTGTGAAAAAAACAAAAAGTTCACCTGACTTCACTTTGCTGCTTGTGATCGATGAGAGAAGACTCCCGCACTCTGTAAGCATTTAACTTTTATTTCCTCTTTCCTTTTCTATGGCACATCACGCCTGATGAAGGTTATTCTTACCGAAACGTTGCATGGATGTGTCATAGTTTGTAAATAAATAGTGCTATTTTTTCGAAATTTTGGACTTTTTCCTTGGATTATATTTTTCTATTTTTACTGCCCATGTGCACATTTTGGCTACCTCCCATCACTGTAGCTTATCTTTTATCAATATAATGTCCGAATTTGTGCGGATGCAGCCGCTATTTGGGTCAAATCAATCGACCCGGGACAGGGCCTTCGGACGGCCGCCATTAATGCTAACTGTTAGCCCACAACCACATGGTCCTGACTTTGACTCTGGGCCACACAAGAGCGGCCATTTAGGCTACAGAACACACCAGGGAGGTAGCCCCCAAGACAATCATTTTGGCCTCCAAACTAGATGCATGCAAAACATCATAATTATGATGCATCATCAAAAAAATATTAATAATCATAATTGGCCACCAACCATCAAAAGAATGGTTCAAACACTGACTATCATGATCAAGCCTGCACAAAACAATGCCGGCACGCAGGCTTTGATCTCAGTGAATGCAAACAATTGGGCTGACACAACAATTGGCATATTAAGGAAGCATTATTTAAATTCCATAAAAATTGAAATGGACAAACTGACCACCCAAATTGATTCAAAATGGAGGTCCGCTTTCTTCATCGCTTCCAATTGGGCCAAGAAAAAGTTGGGCTCAAAATTGACTCTTGACACCCTCAAACATGCGGAGACCCAAATCACTTCGCTGGTGTCACCTGACCCCCACATGGCTACCACGACTGGAGACCAGGATGACGCAGGACGAGCAACACCATCAGGACCGACCGATGACGTCACACCGGCGACTCCCCCCGATCCACCCCCGAAACCTCGGGCCCAGGCGGAGATCCATGGCGAGTTCCGTCCTTCTACCGGCGCGGCACCGGCTGTTCCCACGACTCCACAACCGTCCACGATACACGCTGAGGCTACCTGCCCCCCTTCTGTGACGCAAGAATACGGCAGTAAAGGGTTACCCTGCAGACGTCCCGTGATCGACCGGAGACCTTGGACCGTGGGACCCCGGCCCCCCCAGGTACGAAACCGGACTTATTATGAACCCCCTCCCACCTGCAGGCGACTTGGGACGGAGAGGTTGAAGCGCACGAGTGCTGAACTGATCCGGCCTCCTGAATACAGCTCGTATACCATCCCTGTCGAACCAGAGCGACAGCCCAGCACCGACCTCACCGATGTGCTGACACGGTGGTTCCGACAGTGGACTGGCCTATCCCACATGGGGTGCCCTACTCCAGTAAACAATCTGGTAAAATTATTGTGACAAAACAGGTGAAAAAATGTGTCTCACCTACATATGTCTGATTTGCACTATTTTGGCTCATTTGCATATGTCTGACCTGCCCTTATGTGTTGATGTGCCTCTTGCAGGGTCCTCGGGGGTTCCCGTGTTTGGCGTGGGCGTCACCTTGGCGGGGGGATAGATGGACAGTGCACACACCCCTCCCCCCCTTTTTCTTTCTCTCTCTCTCTCTCTATCTCTCTATTTTTCACACCCTCCTCTAAACCTAATCAGCCCGTGCCTCCCCCCCGTCGCTGGGTTGGCGCCTTGCTTTGCGTGGGTCCCTCTGGGGTCTCTGTTGGGGGCCTCCACTACCAAATTCCTGTAAAAATTGCACAGGTGAACAATTAACATAAATCATTCCTGTAAACATGCACAGGTTAATAATTAACAAAAATGATTCCTGTAAACATTACACAGGTCAATTAATAGCATATCCAATTCCTGTAAAAATTTAACAGGTTAATTCACAACACATTCAATTCCTGTAAACAATCCACAGGTTAATTGACAACATATCCAAGTCCTGTAAACATCACACAGGCACAATTGTCATATTCAATTCAATTGTCACTTTTTGTCTTGGGACTACAGAGATACTGTACTATTTCACCACCCTTTTAAAACTTGTTGTACAACTTTTCTAGGGTCACAGTTTTCTCTCGCACCTAGTTATGCTATTTGATAATCCATGCTGGACATTCATAACTAAGGTGCATTCTAGTGCACATGGGCTGCAGAGAACTTTTTCCTAAACCTAACCATAGTCCTGGCCCTATCATAGCCCTGGCCCTATTCTCATCCTAACCCTAACCTTGTTTGTAATTGTGCACAATAATTCAAGGCTTAAGGCATAACAATTAATAATTAATAATTCATTCTGACTGTGGTAAAACAACAGGCTCCTGGATCAAGTTCTCTGCCACCTAGATTGTCTTTTGAAACTCCCAATGGGACAAAGAATATCTAAGGTGTTTTTCCTGTATTTTATTTATCATTATTTGTCATCATTTGTTACATTTTACAGTTTTATTCAGGCAAATAAGGCACTGCATTGTGATGAGCGGCTTTGTCCACCAGATGGCAGCATTGACCTATTTATAAACGCCTGTTGAATGTTTGTGTGAAAAAAACAAAAAGTTCACCTGACTTCACTTTGCTGCTTGTGATCGATGAGAGAAGACTCCCGCACTCTGTAAGCATTTAACTTTTATTTCCTCTTTCCTTTTCTATGGCACATCACGCCTGATGAAGGTTATTCTTACCGAAACGTTGCATGGATGTGTCATAGTTTGTAAATAAATAGTGCTATTTTTTCGAAATTTTGGACTTTTTCCTTGGATTATATTTTTCTATTTTTACTGCCCATGTGCACATTTTGGCTACCTCCCATCACTGTAGCTTATCTTTTATCAATATAATGTCCGAATTTGTGCGGATGCAGCCGCTATTTGGGTCAAATCAATCGACCCGGGACAGGGCCTTCGGACGGCCGCCATTAATGCTAACTGTTAGCCCACAACCACATGGTCCTGACTTTGACTCTGGGCCACACAAGAGCGGCCATTTAGGCTACAGAACACACCAGGGAGGTAGCCCCCAAGACAATCATTTTGGCCTCCAAACTAGATGCATGCAAAACATCATAATTATGATGCATCATCAAAAAAATATTAATAATCATAATTGGCCACCAACCATCAAAAGAATGGTTCAAACACTGACTATCATGATCAAGCCTGCACAAAACAATGCCGGCACGCAGGCTTTGATCTCAGTGAATGCAAACAATTGGGCTGACACAACAATTGGCATATTAAGGAAGCATTATTTAAATTCCATAAAAATTGAAATGGACAAACTGACCACCCAAATTGATTCAAAATGGAGGTCCGCTTTCTTCATCGCTTCCAATTGGGCCAAGAAAAAGTTGGGCTCAAAATTGACTCTTGACACCCTCAAACATGCGGAGACCCAAATCACTTCGCTGGTGTCACCTGACCCCCACATGGCTACCACGACTGGAGACCAGGATGACGCAGGACGAGCAACACCATCAGGACCGACCGATGACGTCACACCGGCGACTCCCCCCGATCCACCCCCGAAACCTCGGGCCCAGGCGGAGATCCATGGCGAGTTCCGTCCTTCTACCGGCGCGGCACCGGCTGTTCCCACGACTCCACAACCGTCCACGATACACGCTGAGGCTACCTGCCCCCCTTCTGTGACGCAAGAATACGGCAGTAAAGGGTTACCCTGCAGACGTCCCGTGATCGACCGGAGACCTTGGACCGTGGGACCCCGGCCCCCCCAGGTACGAAACCGGACTTATTATGAACCCCCTCCCACCTGCAGGCGACTTGGGACGGAGAGGTTGAAGCGCACGAGTGCTGAACTGATCCGGCCTCCTGAATACAGCTCGTATACCATCCCTGTCGAACCAGAGCGACAGCCCAGCACCGACCTCACCGATGTGCTGACACGGTGGTTCCGACAGTGGACTGGCCTATCCCACATGGGGTGCCCTACTCCAGTAAACAATCTGGTAAAATTATTGTGACAAAACAGGTGAAAAAATGTGTCTCACCTACATATGTCTGATTTGCACTATTTTGGCTCATTTGCATATGTCTGACCTGCCCTTATGTGTTGATGTGCCTCTTGCAGGGTCCTCGGGGGTTCCCGTGTTTGGCGTGGGCGTCACCTTGGCGGGGGGATAGATGGACAGTGCACACACCCCTCCCCCCCTTTTTCTTTCTCTCTCTCTCTCTCTATCTCTCTATTTTTCACACCCTCCTCTAAACCTAACCCTAACCCTAACCCTAACCCTAACCCTAAACCCTAACCCTAACCCTAACCCTAACCCTAACCCTAACCCTAACCCTAACCCTAACCCTAACCCTAACCCTAACCCTAACCCTAACCCTAACCCTAACCCTAACCCTAACCCTAACCCTAACCCTAACCCTAACCCTAACCCTAACCCTAACCCTAACCCTAACCCTAACCCTAACCCTAACCCTAACCCTAACCCTAACCCTAACCCTAACCCTAACCCTAACCCTAACCCTAACCCTAACCCTAACCCTAACCCTAACCCTAACCCTAACCCTAACCCTAACCCTAACCCTAACCCTAACCCTAACCCTAACCCTAACCCTAACCCTAACCCTAACCCTAACCCTAACCCTAACCCTAACCCTAACCCTAACCCTAACCCTAACCCTAACCCTAACCCTAACCCTAACCCTAACCCTAACCTGCACGCTCCTGCGCGCGCCACGGCGTCCACCATGACCGATCCGGTGGTCGGGGACTGGTCCCCGGTGGTGGAACCGGTTCCGGGTCCTAGGGGACCTGTCACCCCGGTCCCCTTCCCGGTTTTGTCACCTTCTTCTCTGGCCACAGCACCATCCAGGCCCCAGAGAATGGCACGACCCCAGGAGCCCTGCAGCAGTCCTCCCGACAATTCCATTGTCGAGGCTCCCCTGGTCCCGCCACCCGGGCCGCATTCGCGGGTCGAGACCGAAGTCAGGGTCCCTCCTGCGGTCTCGGACGCGCCACCGCCATCTGGGGAACAAAATCCATTAGTTCTAGTCCATGTGGCGGACAGTGCACAAGGGACGCCTGGCCAGCCAGACACTTCCAACTTCCTACCTGAGCAGCCGGCGTCATCCCCTCAGGTGCCTCCAGGGTGGTCCCAGCTGCCCCCTGACACGCCTCCTAGTTGGTCTCAACTTAGTTCTGGCCCACCGGGACCACCCTCACCGACGGCCTCCCTCCTGGACGCGCCCCTCCCGGACGCGCCTCTTCCGGACGTGCCCCTCGTGGACACTCCTCCTCCACGTACTCCGGTTCCTGAAGCGGGTCCCAGCTGGTCCCAATTTTTTTCGGGAATCCGGAAAGGGCCTAGAACCGGCACTTCGGCCTCCCAGCCGACAGAGGACACAGATACCACTCAGTTAAACACACCAATTAGTCCGCGTAGGGGCCCTACCAGGCACATTAGTACAACGCGCAAATTAGTTGATTGGCACCTGTCTGTCGACAAGAAGGTCCTGGTGATTGGTGACTCCAACATCAGTCGTCTTCCACCTGTCCGTCTCCAGGACCTTCAGATGGACAGCTACCCAGGCGCCAACTTTCGGCATGCAGAGGCCATCCTTGAAAAAACAAAAATTAGTGTCGAAGTGGAGATGGTAGTGTTATCTTTCGGCCTTAATAACAAGGAACAAAATCCGAAGGCCACCACCTTTAAGCAAATTCAAAGGGCCCTCAAGGTGGCCAAAACGGTCTTCCCCAACGCCGAAATCTTTATCCCCCTGATTAATTTCTCGGAAGCCCTGCCCGAGGAACACAAAAACAACCTCCAAAAAATAAACACTTATATACACAAAAATTATCACTTCATCCCGGCACTCACCCATGATGAGTTTGCTACAGGAAGGGATAACCTGCACTGGACTGAGGAGACTGCCAAGCACATGCTGAAGCACTGGCTGCACCATTTAAACTTGGCGTCCCCAAAAACCCGACCTGTCGGGGGGGAAACACAAACAACAACAACAACAACAACAACAACAACAACACCACCACCAACAATAACATCGTAAACTTATCAAAACACTTTATACTCACCTCCTCGCAGCGCTCCCTCCTCGACAAAGGCCTCACTTTTGTCCCGTCCGTCAACCTCAGTCCCGAGTGGCACCATCAAGTCAAATACGACCTGCAGGAATACCATAGGAGTATTAAATTGGCAGTGTATTATGAAAAGCAAGGGTCCCTCGGGCCGCGACCTTTCACCTCGAGGTCCGAATGGGAGCCCTCACCGGGTTTGCTACCTCCGGAGGTCCACATGCTGGTCCGGGCGGATCAACACCCATCGCTCCTGTCGGGTTGCGCCCTCACGGTGGCGCCCAACCTCACCCGGGACGAAACTGAGGCCCTCCACAGCCTCAAAAACAATAAAGACATTGTCATAAAACCGGCAGACAAGGGAAGCGCAGTGGTGATTATGGATAGGTCTCAATATGTCTGGGAGGGCACCAGACAGTTGAACGACACGACTTATTACTTACCTTTGACCACACCCATTTACCCCCAAACTATTCCCATGACAGACCACATTATCAAAAATTTGCTTAAAAAACGATTTATTAACGACAAACAAAAGACTTACCTTTTGGGCGAAGCGGACCCCCGGCCCCGCAGGTTTTACCTGCTCCCCAAAATACACAAAGAGCCACACAAGTGGAGCCGACCCCATGAAATTCCCCCAGGCAGGCCGATTGTTTCCGACTGCGGCAGCGAGACTTACAGAACGGCAGAATATATTGACTTCTATCTTACCCCGCTCTCTACCCGACATGACAGCTACCTTAAGGACACATACGACTTCATCGAAAAAATCAAAAACCTAGTTATTCCCCAAGATGCCACTCTATTCACCATTGACATAGACAGCTTATACACCAACATAGACATCGACCAAGGCATCCAAGCCGTAAAAAATATTTTTCACAAATATCGGGATGTTAGCAGGCCCGAGAAAGAACTCCTGCAGCTTCTCGATATTAACCTCAGAAGAAATGACTTTGAATTTTACGGCCGTTTTTACCTACAAATCAAGGGCACGGCCATGGGGAAGAAGTTTGCCCCAGCCTACGCGAACATCTTCATGGCCGAATGGGAGACTTCCGCCCTCGCTGCCTGCAGTATCAAGCCCCTACATTATTTCCGCTACTTAGATGATATCTGGGGGGTGTGGACCCACTCCATGCAGGAGTTTGAGGTGTTCCTCCACACCTTGAACACTCACAACCCCAGTATCACCATCAAATCCACCACTAGCCCTACGTCTGTGGACTTCCTGGACACAACCACCTTCAAGGGCCCCGACTTTGCCGCCACACACCATCTAGACATCAAAGTATTTTTCAAACAGACTGACACCCATGCTCTCCTCCATAAAAGGAGCTTCCACCCCCGCCACACCTATGCGGGTTTGGTCAAGTCTCAGTTACTGAGATTTCACCGGATCTGCACCAGGCGGGAGGACTTTGTTACGGCCATGGGGGTCCTGTTCGCTGCCCTGAGGAAGAGGGGATATTCTAGGTCATTCCTCAGGGAGCAGCACAGGTGCTTCCTGGACCCGAAGAAGCCTCCCCCTGGTCAATCCATGATCCCACTAATCACGACCTTTTCACCTGCGGCGGTACAGGTGGCCAAAAACATTAAGGACAATTTTAAGGCCTTCGTGGAAACTAGCGGCAGACTTCAGGACCACTACTTGGTTTCTGCCTACCGTAAAAATCCCAACCTGGGTGATTTGTTGGTTAGGGCACGGATCTCCTCTCCTAGAGATCCACCCCCGAGCCGGAGCAGTGCCCCCGTGCGGCACATCCCTTGGCTGCTCAACCGCCAGAACGGCAAGATCTTCCGGCCGCTGTGCAGGGGTGACGCTCACACCCAAAACTGCGTGTATGTCATCCTCTGCCAGCGATGCCATATTATGTATGTGGGTGAAACGGGTAACACCATCGCCACCCGTTTTCACCAGCATAAACATAACATCACTCGGCAGAAGAACACCACCACCCACCTGGTGCAACATTTTATCCAGCACGGGTGGGCTTCTGTCCGAGCATGCGTCATCCAGAGCAACTCCAGATGGAGTACCGCCCAACGCAGGCGGGCGGAACGCCTCTGGATTGTCAAATTGGGGACTGAGCATCCGGGGGGCCTCAATGAGGCGTGAGTGCGAGCCCGCTGGGCCATAGACGGACCGTGCACACCCCTCTTATATTCTTTTTTTACACTCTTTTATCGCCCTTCCCCCACCCCTTACCCTAACCCTAACCACTCTCCTTTTTCACTCCTAAAACCTACCCATCTCTCTTTTCTTTACACCTAACACCTACCCATCTCTCCTTCTCTTTATACCTAACCCTAACTCCTAACTCTAACCCTAACCCCAACCCCAACCCCAACCCTAACCCGCCTGTGCCTCTGGTCCACACACGGCTCGCGCTCCGCCCATTGGGGACCCTCCTGGTTCCACCTCTCATCCGCACCAATATACACATCATTTCTGGTAATAATACTTACCTCACTACTTACCTGGGAATCCGGACGTCTCTGGCGTAGGGGATGCCCCGGAGGTCCTGGTCTTCCCACGAGTACCTGTAAAAAACAATAACAAAATCAAAGAAGGAACATAGGACAACAACATCAAAAATACTTACCTTCATTGTCATGTCTCTCACCTTGGGTAACGGACGTGGTCCTTTACTCCAACGACGGCAAAAAGACACAGAAACAATACTAAAATACTTACCTTGGTTACAGGGTCATGGACCTAGCTACACGGACGTACCCGGCGCAGGGAGTGCTCCGGATGTCCCTGTACTCCAACGACCTGAAAAAATACCAAAAAAATACAAAAATATTTAAAATCTCCAAAAAAATCAAAAAACCTAATAAAAATACAAAAAAATACTAAAAAACCTTTAAAAAATTTCTCCAAAAAAATATTTTGGACTTGTTCGAACTCCGTTTGGAGTCACAATTACAGTTTTTCTCGGCTCAGTTTTGTTGTGCTATTAATAGTGAATTTTCCTTATTTTTATCTTATTATTTTCTATTTTTGCCTATTTAATTTTATTTTATTTTATTTTATTTATTTATTCACTATTAATAATAATATATAATATAATAGACCATATACATGGTCAATGCTGTTACTGGGTGCCAATTATTGCTGCATGGATGATTTTAGCTGAGCAGTTTGCATCGCTCAAAACTTTTCTGTTTATTTTTCGCCAGCTACGACTCCACCTCACTCTCAGCAGCCAATCAGCCTCAGTCTACAGCCAACCATCGAACGAGCAACATCTCTCTCATTGCACACTAGCCGACGCTTTTATTTCCTATTTTACATTTAGACAAGTCTCAGCCTGAAGAAGGCACATTCGTGCCGAAACGTTGCATTATCAGAGACTTGCAATTTATTAGCTTTTCACCTTTTTCACTACTTTCTCTACCTTTCCTCCTTTCTCTCTTTTTTGCCGTGCGGAACTCTTCCCACGAGGCGAAAAGTCCGTCGACGATTCGCTAATTTACGTTCAGTTTACACGCTTTTATTATTTAATTTTATTTATTAAACTCCTTACCTTGGAGTATTCCATCGTTCTTCATAGAACCGCCCTTAGTTGTTTATTTTCTTTATATTATTATTTTTCCTTCGAAGAAGCTGGTCTTCTTCTTCTGTGGTTTTTTTCGAAGGACATCCGGTTTGCGCTGACGTGACGTCACTGAAGCGCGCCGGAGTCTTTCTATTTCATTTCTTTTCTATCGATTTATTTTTTCTTTCTACCTACCTACCTTCATTCCTATTATATTTTTACACACAAAACCTATTTTATATTATATATCATTGTCGGTTGTCGAAAAATGGCGGCGTGGCATGACGAGGAATGGGTCCTCGTCCGTCCTCGCGGACGTAAACAGCGATCGCGGCGCGAGATGACTCCGCCCCCTCGTCCTCAACAACAATACGGCCGCTATGATGATGGAGATTATCATTTTGCGGACCATCGTCAACAACCGCCTCGTAGGAGCTACGCGGAGGTGCTGCGTGGCTATCCTGCAGAGGAGGAGGACGAGCGGGCGCGCCTCCGCAGCGACACGCGTCGCTACGGCAACCGATCGCGTGAGAGACGTGACGTACGTGGTCGGGACTACCCCACACGCGACGCACGTCGCCGGGACTACCCTACACGCGACGCACGTCGCCGCGATTACCCCACACGCAACACACGCCGCCATGTTTACTCCACCAACAACACACGTCGCCAGGGCAACGCCTCTCGTGACAGGAGTAACAGCGGCCGGCGTGGCAAGCGTTATGGTGCCCCACGGTGGGAAAATCAACACAATACATTTCAAAAAAATAAAAACAATTTTTTCAGAGGCCACCAACCTCAATATTTCCAATATCCTGCACATAATAGACCCCAAAAAAACAGGGTAAATTTCAGACCTGCACACTATGAGCCTCCCAATCCCAGGAGGACTTACAGGACTGACAAACCTGGTTTTGGACGGGGTCAACGCCCCAACATTACCAGGAATGTTGACACTAACCGCCCCCCCAGGGAAATTCCCCCTGACAATCAGGATGTCGATTTTAGCCTCAAAGCTAAAATCATTTATAACATTATTAAAATTGTGCACCATCAAAATAATGTTAATAAAGACATCCAACCACAAACCATTACCAACATGGAACTCACCTTAACAACCGGGATCAGGCCAGCGGTCACCAACCCGGACACGGAAGCCTTAATTAAAAACAATGCACATAATTGGGCACAAACAACAGTCAAAATACTCAGAGATCATTACAATAAAGCGCTGCAAACTGAAATTAGTAAATTGAGTGTCTTTATTGGACAAAACTGGCAGGACCCGTTCCAGGTGGCCTCGGCGTGGGCCAGGACACACCTGGGACGCAGATTGACCGCCGAGACACTTCGGCTGGCCGAGGGTCTGGTGATCTCGATCTGTGTCGACGCTCGTGCCGTGGACGAGGGGGGGAGTCCCGCACGATCGCAGCAGACGGGGTCACCAGTCCGCTTGGACCCGTCCAGCACCCGAATGGTGGTGGATGCAGTGCACCCCCCGGTGCAACCCTTGCGGCCCCTGCCGGGTCCAACCCTGCCGGTTCAAACCCTGCACGCTCCTGCGCGCGCCACGGTGTCCACCATGCCGCTGGCGGTTCCAACCCTGCACGCTCCTGCGCGCGCCACGGCGTCCACCATGACCGATCCGGTGGTCGGGGACTGGTCCCCGGTGGTGGAACCGGTTCCGGGTCCTAGGGGACCTGTCACCCCGGTCCCCTTCCCGGTTTTGTCACCTTCTTCTCTGGCCACAGCACCATCCAGGCCCCAGAGAATGGCACGACCCCAGGAGCCCTGCAGCAGTCCTCCCGACAATTCCATTGTCGAGGCTCCCCTGGTCCCGCCACCCGGGCCGCATTCGCGGGTCGAGACCGAAGTCAGGGTCCCTCCTGCGGTCTCGGACGCGCCACCGCCATCTGGGGAACAAAATCCATTAGTTCTAGTCCATGTGGCGGACAGTGCACAAGGGACGCCTGGCCAGCCAGACACTTCCAACTTCCTACCTGAGCAGCCGGCGTCATCCCCTCAGGTGCCTCCAGGGTGGTCCCAGCTGCCCCCTGACACGCCTCCTAGTTGGTCTCAACTTAGTTCTGGCCCACCGGGACCACCCTCACCGACGGCCTCCCTCCTGGACGCGCCCCTCCCGGACGCGCCTCTTCCGGACGTGCCCCTCGTGGACACTCCTCCTCCACGTACTCCGGTTCCTGAAGCGGGTCCCAGCTGGTCCCAATTTTTTTCGGGAATCCGGAAAGGGCCTAGAACCGGCACTTCGGCCTCCCAGCCGACAGAGGACACAGATACCACTCAGTTAAACACACCAATTAGTCCGCGTAGGGGCCCTACCAGGCACATTAGTACAACGCGCAAATTAGTTGATTGGCACCTGTCTGTCGACAAGAAGGTCCTGGTGATTGGTGACTCCAACATCAGTCGTCTTCCACCTGTCCGTCTCCAGGACCTTCAGATGGACAGCTACCCAGGCGCCAACTTTCGGCATGCAGAGGCCATCCTTGAAAAAACAAAAATTAGTGTCGAAGTGGAGATGGTAGTGTTATCTTTCGGCCTTAATAACAAGGAACAAAATCCGAAGGCCACCACCTTTAAGCAAATTCAAAGGGCCCTCAAGGTGGCCAAAACGGTCTTCCCCAACGCCGAAATCTTTATCCCCCTGATTAATTTCTCGGAAGCCCTGCCCGAGGAACACAAAAACAACCTCCAAAAAATAAACACTTATATACACAAAAATTATCACTTCATCCCGGCACTCACCCATGATGAGTTTGCTACAGGAAGGGATAACCTGCACTGGACTGAGGAGACTGCCAAGCACATGCTGAAGCACTGGCTGCACCATTTAAACTTGGCGTCCCCAAAAACCCGACCTGTCGGGGGGGAAACACAAACAACAACAACAACAACAACAACAACAACAACACCACCACCAACAATAACATCGTAAACTTATCAAAACACTTTATACTCACCTCCTCGCAGCGCTCCCTCCTCGACAAAGGCCTCACTTTTGTCCCGTCCGTCAACCTCAGTCCCGAGTGGCACCATCAAGTCAAATACGACCTGCAGGAATACCATAGGAGTATTAAATTGGCAGTGTATTATGAAAAGCAAGGGTCCCTCGGGCCGCGACCTTTCACCTCGAGGTCCGAATGGGAGCCCTCACCGGGTTTGCTACCTCCGGAGGTCCACATGCTGGTCCGGGCGGATCAACACCCATCGCTCCTGTCGGGTTGCGCCCTCACGGTGGCGCCCAACCTCACCCGGGACGAAACTGAGGCCCTCCACAGCCTCAAAAACAATAAAGACATTGTCATAAAACCGGCAGACAAGGGAAGCGCAGTGGTGATTATGGATAGGTCTCAATATGTCTGGGAGGGCACCAGACAGTTGAACGACACGACTTATTACTTACCTTTGACCACACCCATTTACCCCCAAACTATTCCCATGACAGACCACATTATCAAAAATTTGCTTAAAAAACGATTTATTAACGACAAACAAAAGACTTACCTTTTGGGCGAAGCGGACCCCCGGCCCCGCAGGTTTTACCTGCTCCCCAAAATACACAAAGAGCCACACAAGTGGAGCCGACCCCATGAAATTCCCCCAGGCAGGCCGATTGTTTCCGACTGCGGCAGCGAGACTTACAGAACGGCAGAATATATTGACTTCTATCTTACCCCGCTCTCTACCCGACATGACAGCTACCTTAAGGACACATACGACTTCATCGAAAAAATCAAAAACCTAGTTATTCCCCAAGATGCCACTCTATTCACCATTGACATAGACAGCTTATACACCAACATAGACATCGACCAAGGCATCCAAGCCGTAAAAAATATTTTTCACAAATATCGGGATGTTAGCAGGCCCGAGAAAGAACTCCTGCAGCTTCTCGATATTAACCTCAGAAGAAATGACTTTGAATTTTACGGCCGTTTTTACCTACAAATCAAGGGCACGGCCATGGGGAAGAAGTTTGCCCCAGCCTACGCGAACATCTTCATGGCCGAATGGGAGACTTCCGCCCTCGCTGCCTGCAGTATCAAGCCCCTACATTATTTCCGCTACTTAGATGATATCTGGGGGGTGTGGACCCACTCCATGCAGGAGTTTGAGGTGTTCCTCCACACCTTGAACACTCACAACCCCAGTATCACCATCAAATCCACCACTAGCCCTACGTCTGTGGACTTCCTGGACACAACCACCTTCAAGGGCCCCGACTTTGCCGCCACACACCATCTAGACATCAAAGTATTTTTCAAACAGACTGACACCCATGCTCTCCTCCATAAAAGGAGCTTCCACCCCCGCCACACCTATGCGGGTTTGGTCAAGTCTCAGTTACTGAGATTTCACCGGATCTGCACCAGGCGGGAGGACTTTGTTACGGCCATGGGGGTCCTGTTCGCTGCCCTGAGGAAGAGGGGATATTCTAGGTCATTCCTCAGGGAGCAGCACAGGTGCTTCCTGGACCCGAAGAAGCCTCCCCCTGGTCAATCCATGATCCCACTAATCACGACCTTTTCACCTGCGGCGGTACAGGTGGCCAAAAACATTAAGGACAATTTTAAGGCCTTCGTGGAAACTAGCGGCAGACTTCAGGACCACTACTTGGTTTCTGCCTACCGTAAAAATCCCAACCTGGGTGATTTGTTGGTTAGGGCACGGATCTCCTCTCCTAGAGATCCACCCCCGAGCCGGAGCAGTGCCCCCGTGCGGCACATCCCTTGGCTGCTCAACCGCCAGAACGGCAAGATCTTCCGGCCGCTGTGCAGGGGTGACGCTCACACCCAAAACTGCGTGTATGTCATCCTCTGCCAGCGATGCCATATTATGTATGTGGGTGAAACGGGTAACACCATCGCCACCCGTTTTCACCAGCATAAACATAACATCACTCGGCAGAAGAACACCACCACCCACCTGGTGCAACATTTTATCCAGCACGGGTGGGCTTCTGTCCGAGCATGCGTCATCCAGAGCAACTCCAGATGGAGTACCGCCCAACGCAGGCGGGCGGAACGCCTCTGGATTGTCAAATTGGGGACTGAGCATCCGGGGGGCCTCAATGAGGCGTGAGTGCGAGCCCGCTGGGCCATAGACGGACCGTGCACACCCCTCTTATATTCTTTTTTTACACTCTTTTATCGCCCTTCCCCCACCCCTTACCCTAACCCTAACCACTCTCCTTTTTCACTCCTAAAACCTACCCATCTCTCTTTTCTTTACACCTAACACCTACCCATCTCTCCTTCTCTTTATACCTAACCCTAACTCCTAACTCTAACCCTAACCCCAACCCCAACCCCAACCCTAACCCGCCTGTGCCTCTGGTCCACACACGGCTCGCGCTCCGCCCATTGGGGACCCTCCTGGTTCCACCTCTCATCCGCACCAATATACACATCATTTCTGGTAATAATACTTACCTCACTACTTACCTGGGAATCCGGACGTCTCTGGCGTAGGGGATGCCCCGGAGGTCCTGGTCTTCCCACGAGTACCTGTAAAAAACAATAACAAAATCAAAGAAGGAACATAGGACAACAACATCAAAAATACTTACCTTCATTGTCATGTCTCTCACCTTGGGTAACGGACGTGGTCCTTTACTCCAACGACGGCAAAAAGACACAGAAACAATACTAAAATACTTACCTTGGTTACAGGGTCATGGACCTAGCTACACGGACGTACCCGGCGCAGGGAGTGCTCCGGATGTCCCTGTACTCCAACGACCTGAAAAAATACCAAAAAAATACAAAAATATTTAAAATCTCCAAAAAAATCAAAAAACCTAATAAAAATACAAAAAAATACTAAAAAACCTTTAAAAAATTTCTCCAAAAAAATATTTTGGACTTGTTCGAACTCCGTTTGGAGTCACAATTACAGTTTTTCTCGGCTCAGTTTTGTTGTGCTATTAATAGTGAATTTTCCTTATTTTTATCTTATTATTTTCTATTTTTGCCTATTTAATTTTATTTTATTTTATTTTATTTATTTATTCACTATTAATAATAATATATAATATAATAGACCATATACATGGTCAATGCTGTTACTGGGTGCCAATTATTGCTGCATGGATGATTTTAGCTGAGCAGTTTGCATCGCTCAAAACTTTTCTGTTTATTTTTCGCCAGCTACGACTCCACCTCACTCTCAGCAGCCAATCAGCCTCAGTCTACAGCCAACCATCGAACGAGCAACATCTCTCTCATTGCACACTAGCCGACGCTTTTATTTCCTATTTTACATTTAGACAAGTCTCAGCCTGAAGAAGGCACATTCGTGCCGAAACGTTGCATTATCAGAGACTTGCAATTTATTAGCTTTTCACCTTTTTCACTACTTTCTCTACCTTTCCTCCTTTCTCTCTTTTTTGCCGTGCGGAACTCTTCCCACGAGGCGAAAAGTCCGTCGACGATTCGCTAATTTACGTTCAGTTTACACGCTTTTATTATTTAATTTTATTTATTAAACTCCTTACCTTGGAGTATTCCATCGTTCTTCATAGAACCGCCCTTAGTTGTTTATTTTCTTTATATTATTATTTTTCCTTCGAAGAAGCTGGTCTTCTTCTTCTGTGGTTTTTTTCGAAGGACATCCGGTTTGCGCTGACGTGACGTCACTGAAGCGCGCCGGAGTCTTTCTATTTCATTTCTTTTCTATCGATTTATTTTTTCTTTCTACCTACCTACCTTCATTCCTATTATATTTTTACACACAAAACCTATTTTATATTATATATCATTGTCGGTTGTCGAAAAATGGCGGCGTGGCATGACGAGGAATGGGTCCTCGTCCGTCCTCGCGGACGTAAACAGCGATCGCGGCGCGAGATGACTCCGCCCCCTCGTCCTCAACAACAATACGGCCGCTATGATGATGGAGATTATCATTTTGCGGACCATCGTCAACAACCGCCTCGTAGGAGCTACGCGGAGGTGCTGCGTGGCTATCCTGCAGAGGAGGAGGACGAGCGGGCGCGCCTCCGCAGCGACACGCGTCGCTACGGCAACCGATCGCGTGAGAGACGTGACGTACGTGGTCGGGACTACCCCACACGCGACGCACGTCGCCGGGACTACCCTACACGCGACGCACGTCGCCGCGATTACCCCACACGCAACACACGCCGCCATGTTTACTCCACCAACAACACACGTCGCCAGGGCAACGCCTCTCGTGACAGGAGTAACAGCGGCCGGCGTGGCAAGCGTTATGGTGCCCCACGGTGGGAAAATCAACACAATACATTTCAAAAAAATAAAAACAATTTTTTCAGAGGCCACCAACCTCAATATTTCCAATATCCTGCACATAATAGACCCCAAAAAAACAGGGTAAATTTCAGACCTGCACACTATGAGCCTCCCAATCCCAGGAGGACTTACAGGACTGACAAACCTGGTTTTGGACGGGGTCAACGCCCCAACATTACCAGGAATGTTGACACTAACCGCCCCCCCAGGGAAATTCCCCCTGACAATCAGGATGTCGATTTTAGCCTCAAAGCTAAAATCATTTATAACATTATTAAAATTGTGCACCATCAAAATAATGTTAATAAAGACATCCAACCACAAACCATTACCAACATGGAACTCACCTTAACAACCGGGATCAGGCCAGCGGTCACCAACCCGGACACGGAAGCCTTAATTAAAAACAATGCACATAATTGGGCACAAACAACAGTCAAAATACTCAGAGATCATTACAATAAAGCGCTGCAAACTGAAATTAGTAAATTGAGTGTCTTTATTGGACAAAACTGGCAGGACCCGTTCCAGGTGGCCTCGGCGTGGGCCAGGACACACCTGGGACGCAGATTGACCGCCGAGACACTTCGGCTGGCCGAGGGTCTGGTGATCTCGATCTGTGTCGACGCTCGTGCCGTGGACGAGGGGGGGAGTCCCGCACGATCGCAGCAGACGGGGTCACCAGTCCGCTTGGACCCGTCCAGCACCCGAATGGTGGTGGATGCAGTGCACCCCCCGGTGCAACCCTTGCGGCCCCTGCCGGGTCCAACCCTGCCGGTTCAAACCCTGCACGCTCCTGCGCGCGCCACGGTGTCCACCATGCCGCTGGCGGTTCCAACCCTGCACGCTCCTGCGCGCGCCACGGCGTCCACCATGACCGATCCGGTGGTCGGGGACTGGTCCCCGGTGGTGGAACCGGTTCCGGGTCCTAGGGGACCTGTCACCCCGGTCCCCTTCCCGGTTTTGTCACCTTCTTCTCTGGCCACAGCACCATCCAGGCCCCAGAGAATGGCACGACCCCAGGAGCCCTGCAGCAGTCCTCCCGACAATTCCATTGTCGAGGCTCCCCTGGTCCCGCCACCCGGGCCGCATTCGCGGGTCGAGACCGAAGTCAGGGTCCCTCCTGCGGTCTCGGACGCGCCACCGCCATCTGGGGAACAAAATCCATTAGTTCTAGTCCATGTGGCGGACAGTGCACAAGGGACGCCTGGCCAGCCAGACACTTCCAACTTCCTACCTGAGCAGCCGGCGTCATCCCCTCAGGTGCCTCCAGGGTGGTCCCAGCTGCCCCCTGACACGCCTCCTAGTTGGTCTCAACTTAGTTCTGGCCCACCGGGACCACCCTCACCGACGGCCTCCCTCCTGGACGCGCCCCTCCCGGACGCGCCTCTTCCGGACGTGCCCCTCGTGGACACTCCTCCTCCACGTACTCCGGTTCCTGAAGCGGGTCCCAGCTGGTCCCAATTTTTTTCGGGAATCCGGAAAGGGCCTAGAACCGGCACTTCGGCCTCCCAGCCGACAGAGGACACAGATACCACTCAGTTAAACACACCAATTAGTCCGCGTAGGGGCCCTACCAGGCACATTAGTACAACGCGCAAATTAGTTGATTGGCACCTGTCTGTCGACAAGAAGGTCCTGGTGATTGGTGACTCCAACATCAGTCGTCTTCCACCTGTCCGTCTCCAGGACCTTCAGATGGACAGCTACCCAGGCGCCAACTTTCGGCATGCAGAGGCCATCCTTGAAAAAACAAAAATTAGTGTCGAAGTGGAGATGGTAGTGTTATCTTTCGGCCTTAATAACAAGGAACAAAATCCGAAGGCCACCACCTTTAAGCAAATTCAAAGGGCCCTCAAGGTGGCCAAAACGGTCTTCCCCAACGCCGAAATCTTTATCCCCCTGATTAATTTCTCGGAAGCCCTGCCCGAGGAACACAAAAACAACCTCCAAAAAATAAACACTTATATACACAAAAATTATCACTTCATCCCGGCACTCACCCATGATGAGTTTGCTACAGGAAGGGATAACCTGCACTGGACTGAGGAGACTGCCAAGCACATGCTGAAGCACTGGCTGCACCATTTAAACTTGGCGTCCCCAAAAACCCGACCTGTCGGGGGGGAAACACAAACAACAACAACAACAACAACAACAACAACAACACCACCACCAACAATAACATCGTAAACTTATCAAAACACTTTATACTCACCTCCTCGCAGCGCTCCCTCCTCGACAAAGGCCTCACTTTTGTCCCGTCCGTCAACCTCAGTCCCGAGTGGCACCATCAAGTCAAATACGACCTGCAGGAATACCATAGGAGTATTAAATTGGCAGTGTATTATGAAAAGCAAGGGTCCCTCGGGCCGCGACCTTTCACCTCGAGGTCCGAATGGGAGCCCTCACCGGGTTTGCTACCTCCGGAGGTCCACATGCTGGTCCGGGCGGATCAACACCCATCGCTCCTGTCGGGTTGCGCCCTCACGGTGGCGCCCAACCTCACCCGGGACGAAACTGAGGCCCTCCACAGCCTCAAAAACAATAAAGACATTGTCATAAAACCGGCAGACAAGGGAAGCGCAGTGGTGATTATGGATAGGTCTCAATATGTCTGGGAGGGCACCAGACAGTTGAACGACACGACTTATTACTTACCTTTGACCACACCCATTTACCCCCAAACTATTCCCATGACAGACCACATTATCAAAAATTTGCTTAAAAAACGATTTATTAACGACAAACAAAAGACTTACCTTTTGGGCGAAGCGGACCCCCGGCCCCGCAGGTTTTACCTGCTCCCCAAAATACACAAAGAGCCACACAAGTGGAGCCGACCCCATGAAATTCCCCCAGGCAGGCCGATTGTTTCCGACTGCGGCAGCGAGACTTACAGAACGGCAGAATATATTGACTTCTATCTTACCCCGCTCTCTACCCGACATGACAGCTACCTTAAGGACACATACGACTTCATCGAAAAAATCAAAAACCTAGTTATTCCCCAAGATGCCACTCTATTCACCATTGACATAGACAGCTTATACACCAACATAGACATCGACCAAGGCATCCAAGCCGTAAAAAATATTTTTCACAAATATCGGGATGTTAGCAGGCCCGAGAAAGAACTCCTGCAGCTTCTCGATATTAACCTCAGAAGAAATGACTTTGAATTTTACGGCCGTTTTTACCTACAAATCAAGGGCACGGCCATGGGGAAGAAGTTTGCCCCAGCCTACGCGAACATCTTCATGGCCGAATGGGAGACTTCCGCCCTCGCTGCCTGCAGTATCAAGCCCCTACATTATTTCCGCTACTTAGATGATATCTGGGGGGTGTGGACCCACTCCATGCAGGAGTTTGAGGTGTTCCTCCACACCTTGAACACTCACAACCCCAGTATCACCATCAAATCCACCACTAGCCCTACGTCTGTGGACTTCCTGGACACAACCACCTTCAAGGGCCCCGACTTTGCCGCCACACACCATCTAGACATCAAAGTATTTTTCAAACAGACTGACACCCATGCTCTCCTCCATAAAAGGAGCTTCCACCCCCGCCACACCTATGCGGGTTTGGTCAAGTCTCAGTTACTGAGATTTCACCGGATCTGCACCAGGCGGGAGGACTTTGTTACGGCCATGGGGGTCCTGTTCGCTGCCCTGAGGAAGAGGGGATATTCTAGGTCATTCCTCAGGGAGCAGCACAGGTGCTTCCTGGACCCGAAGAAGCCTCCCCCTGGTCAATCCATGATCCCACTAATCACGACCTTTTCACCTGCGGCGGTACAGGTGGCCAAAAACATTAAGGACAATTTTAAGGCCTTCGTGGAAACTAGCGGCAGACTTCAGGACCACTACTTGGTTTCTGCCTACCGTAAAAATCCCAACCTGGGTGATTTGTTGGTTAGGGCACGGATCTCCTCTCCTAGAGATCCACCCCCGAGCCGGAGCAGTGCCCCCGTGCGGCACATCCCTTGGCTGCTCAACCGCCAGAACGGCAAGATCTTCCGGCCGCTGTGCAGGGGTGACGCTCACACCCAAAACTGCGTGTATGTCATCCTCTGCCAGCGATGCCATATTATGTATGTGGGTGAAACGGGTAACACCATCGCCACCCGTTTTCACCAGCATAAACATAACATCACTCGGCAGAAGAACACCACCACCCACCTGGTGCAACATTTTATCCAGCACGGGTGGGCTTCTGTCCGAGCATGCGTCATCCAGAGCAACTCCAGATGGAGTACCGCCCAACGCAGGCGGGCGGAACGCCTCTGGATTGTCAAATTGGGGACTGAGCATCCGGGGGGCCTCAATGAGGCGTGAGTGCGAGCCCGCTGGGCCATAGACGGACCGTGCACACCCCTCTTATATTCTTTTTTTACACTCTTTTATCGCCCTTCCCCCACCCCTTACCCTAACCCTAACCACTCTCCTTTTTCACTCCTAAAACCTACCCATCTCTCTTTTCTTTACACCTAACACCTACCCATCTCTCCTTCTCTTTATACCTAACCCTAACTCCTAACTCTAACCCTAACCCCAACCCCAACCCCAACCCTAACCCGCCTGTGCCTCTGGTCCACACACGGCTCGCGCTCCGCCCATTGGGGACCCTCCTGGTTCCACCTCTCATCCGCACCAATATACACATCATTTCTGGTAATAATACTTACCTCACTACTTACCTGGGAATCCGGACGTCTCTGGCGTAGGGGATGCCCCGGAGGTCCTGGTCTTCCCACGAGTACCTGTAAAAAACAATAACAAAATCAAAGAAGGAACATAGGACAACAACATCAAAAATACTTACCTTCATTGTCATGTCTCTCACCTTGGGTAACGGACGTGGTCCTTTACTCCAACGACGGCAAAAAGACACAGAAACAATACTAAAATACTTACCTTGGTTACAGGGTCATGGACCTAGCTACACGGACGTACCCGGCGCAGGGAGTGCTCCGGATGTCCCTGTACTCCAACGACCTGAAAAAATACCAAAAAAATACAAAAATATTTAAAATCTCCAAAAAAATCAAAAAACCTAATAAAAATACAAAAAAATACTAAAAAACCTTTAAAAAATTTCTCCAAAAAAATATTTTGGACTTGTTCGAACTCCGTTTGGAGTCACAATTACAGTTTTTCTCGGCTCAGTTTTGTTGTGCTATTAATAGTGAATTTTCCTTATTTTTATCTTATTATTTTCTATTTTTGCCTATTTAATTTTATTTTATTTTATTTTATTTATTTATTCACTATTAATAATAATATATAATATAATAGACCATATACATGGTCAATGCTGTTACTGGGTGCCAATTATTGCTGCATGGATGATTTTAGCTGAGCAGTTTGCATCGCTCAAAACTTTTCTGTTTATTTTTCGCCAGCTACGACTCCACCTCACTCTCAGCAGCCAATCAGCCTCAGTCTACAGCCAACCATCGAACGAGCAACATCTCTCTCATTGCACACTAGCCGACGCTTTTATTTCCTATTTTACATTTAGACAAGTCTCAGCCTGAAGAAGGCACATTCGTGCCGAAACGTTGCATTATCAGAGACTTGCAATTTATTAGCTTTTCACCTTTTTCACTACTTTCTCTACCTTTCCTCCTTTCTCTCTTTTTTGCCGTGCGGAACTCTTCCCACGAGGCGAAAAGTCCGTCGACGATTCGCTAATTTACGTTCAGTTTACACGCTTTTATTATTTAATTTTATTTATTAAACTCCTTACCTTGGAGTATTCCATCGTTCTTCATAGAACCGCCCTTAGTTGTTTATTTTCTTTATATTATTATTTTTCCTTCGAAGAAGCTGGTCTTCTTCTTCTGTGGTTTTTTTCGAAGGACATCCGGTTTGCGCTGACGTGACGTCACTGAAGCGCGCCGGAGTCTTTCTATTTCATTTCTTTTCTATCGATTTATTTTTTCTTTCTACCTACCTACCTTCATTCCTATTATATTTTTACACACAAAACCTATTTTATATTATATATCATTGTCGGTTGTCGAAAAATGGCGGCGTGGCATGACGAGGAATGGGTCCTCGTCCGTCCTCGCGGACGTAAACAGCGATCGCGGCGCGAGATGACTCCGCCCCCTCGTCCTCAACAACAATACGGCCGCTATGATGATGGAGATTATCATTTTGCGGACCATCGTCAACAACCGCCTCGTAGGAGCTACGCGGAGGTGCTGCGTGGCTATCCTGCAGAGGAGGAGGACGAGCGGGCGCGCCTCCGCAGCGACACGCGTCGCTACGGCAACCGATCGCGTGAGAGACGTGACGTACGTGGTCGGGACTACCCCACACGCGACGCACGTCGCCGGGACTACCCTACACGCGACGCACGTCGCCGCGATTACCCCACACGCAACACACGCCGCCATGTTTACTCCACCAACAACACACGTCGCCAGGGCAACGCCTCTCGTGACAGGAGTAACAGCGGCCGGCGTGGCAAGCGTTATGGTGCCCCACGGTGGGAAAATCAACACAATACATTTCAAAAAAATAAAAACAATTTTTTCAGAGGCCACCAACCTCAATATTTCCAATATCCTGCACATAATAGACCCCAAAAAAACAGGGTAAATTTCAGACCTGCACACTATGAGCCTCCCAATCCCAGGAGGACTTACAGGACTGACAAACCTGGTTTTGGACGGGGTCAACGCCCCAACATTACCAGGAATGTTGACACTAACCGCCCCCCCAGGGAAATTCCCCCTGACAATCAGGATGTCGATTTTAGCCTCAAAGCTAAAATCATTTATAACATTATTAAAATTGTGCACCATCAAAATAATGTTAATAAAGACATCCAACCACAAACCATTACCAACATGGAACTCACCTTAACAACCGGGATCAGGCCAGCGGTCACCAACCCGGACACGGAAGCCTTAATTAAAAACAATGCACATAATTGGGCACAAACAACAGTCAAAATACTCAGAGATCATTACAATAAAGCGCTGCAAACTGAAATTAGTAAATTGAGTGTCTTTATTGGACAAAACTGGCAGGACCCGTTCCAGGTGGCCTCGGCGTGGGCCAGGACACACCTGGGACGCAGATTGACCGCCGAGACACTTCGGCTGGCCGAGGGTCTGGTGATCTCGATCTGTGTCGACGCTCGTGCCGTGGACGAGGGGGGGAGTCCCGCACGATCGCAGCAGACGGGGTCACCAGTCCGCTTGGACCCGTCCAGCACCCGAATGGTGGTGGATGCAGTGCACCCCCCGGTGCAACCCTTGCGGCCCCTGCCGGGTCCAACCCTGCCGGTTCAAACCCTGCACGCTCCTGCGCGCGCCACGGTGTCCACCATGCCGCTGGCGGTTCCAACCCTGCACGCTCCTGCGCGCGCCACGGCGTCCACCATGACCGATCCGGTGGTCGGGGACTGGTCCCCGGTGGTGGAACCGGTTCCGGGTCCTAGGGGACCTGTCACCCCGGTCCCCTTCCCGGTTTTGTCACCTTCTTCTCTGGCCACAGCACCATCCAGGCCCCAGAGAATGGCACGACCCCAGGAGCCCTGCAGCAGTCCTCCCGACAATTCCATTGTCGAGGCTCCCCTGGTCCCGCCACCCGGGCCGCATTCGCGGGTCGAGACCGAAGTCAGGGTCCCTCCTGCGGTCTCGGACGCGCCACCGCCATCTGGGGAACAAAATCCATTAGTTCTAGTCCATGTGGCGGACAGTGCACAAGGGACGCCTGGCCAGCCAGACACTTCCAACTTCCTACCTGAGCAGCCGGCGTCATCCCCTCAGGTGCCTCCAGGGTGGTCCCAGCTGCCCCCTGACACGCCTCCTAGTTGGTCTCAACTTAGTTCTGGCCCACCGGGACCACCCTCACCGACGGCCTCCCTCCTGGACGCGCCCCTCCCGGACGCGCCTCTTCCGGACGTGCCCCTCGTGGACACTCCTCCTCCACGTACTCCGGTTCCTGAAGCGGGTCCCAGCTGGTCCCAATTTTTTTCGGGAATCCGGAAAGGGCCTAGAACCGGCACTTCGGCCTCCCAGCCGACAGAGGACACAGATACCACTCAGTTAAACACACCAATTAGTCCGCGTAGGGGCCCTACCAGGCACATTAGTACAACGCGCAAATTAGTTGATTGGCACCTGTCTGTCGACAAGAAGGTCCTGGTGATTGGTGACTCCAACATCAGTCGTCTTCCACCTGTCCGTCTCCAGGACCTTCAGATGGACAGCTACCCAGGCGCCAACTTTCGGCATGCAGAGGCCATCCTTGAAAAAACAAAAATTAGTGTCGAAGTGGAGATGGTAGTGTTATCTTTCGGCCTTAATAACAAGGAACAAAATCCGAAGGCCACCACCTTTAAGCAAATTCAAAGGGCCCTCAAGGTGGCCAAAACGGTCTTCCCCAACGCCGAAATCTTTATCCCCCTGATTAATTTCTCGGAAGCCCTGCCCGAGGAACACAAAAACAACCTCCAAAAAATAAACACTTATATACACAAAAATTATCACTTCATCCCGGCACTCACCCATGATGAGTTTGCTACAGGAAGGGATAACCTGCACTGGACTGAGGAGACTGCCAAGCACATGCTGAAGCACTGGCTGCACCATTTAAACTTGGCGTCCCCAAAAACCCGACCTGTCGGGGGGGAAACACAAACAACAACAACAACAACAACAACAACAACAACACCACCACCAACAATAACATCGTAAACTTATCAAAACACTTTATACTCACCTCCTCGCAGCGCTCCCTCCTCGACAAAGGCCTCACTTTTGTCCCGTCCGTCAACCTCAGTCCCGAGTGGCACCATCAAGTCAAATACGACCTGCAGGAATACCATAGGAGTATTAAATTGGCAGTGTATTATGAAAAGCAAGGGTCCCTCGGGCCGCGACCTTTCACCTCGAGGTCCGAATGGGAGCCCTCACCGGGTTTGCTACCTCCGGAGGTCCACATGCTGGTCCGGGCGGATCAACACCCATCGCTCCTGTCGGGTTGCGCCCTCACGGTGGCGCCCAACCTCACCCGGGACGAAACTGAGGCCCTCCACAGCCTCAAAAACAATAAAGACATTGTCATAAAACCGGCAGACAAGGGAAGCGCAGTGGTGATTATGGATAGGTCTCAATATGTCTGGGAGGGCACCAGACAGTTGAACGACACGACTTATTACTTACCTTTGACCACACCCATTTACCCCCAAACTATTCCCATGACAGACCACATTATCAAAAATTTGCTTAAAAAACGATTTATTAACGACAAACAAAAGACTTACCTTTTGGGCGAAGCGGACCCCCGGCCCCGCAGGTTTTACCTGCTCCCCAAAATACACAAAGAGCCACACAAGTGGAGCCGACCCCATGAAATTCCCCCAGGCAGGCCGATTGTTTCCGACTGCGGCAGCGAGACTTACAGAACGGCAGAATATATTGACTTCTATCTTACCCCGCTCTCTACCCGACATGACAGCTACCTTAAGGACACATACGACTTCATCGAAAAAATCAAAAACCTAGTTATTCCCCAAGATGCCACTCTATTCACCATTGACATAGACAGCTTATACACCAACATAGACATCGACCAAGGCATCCAAGCCGTAAAAAATATTTTTCACAAATATCGGGATGTTAGCAGGCCCGAGAAAGAACTCCTGCAGCTTCTCGATATTAACCTCAGAAGAAATGACTTTGAATTTTACGGCCGTTTTTACCTACAAATCAAGGGCACGGCCATGGGGAAGAAGTTTGCCCCAGCCTACGCGAACATCTTCATGGCCGAATGGGAGACTTCCGCCCTCGCTGCCTGCAGTATCAAGCCCCTACATTATTTCCGCTACTTAGATGATATCTGGGGGGTGTGGACCCACTCCATGCAGGAGTTTGAGGTGTTCCTCCACACCTTGAACACTCACAACCCCAGTATCACCATCAAATCCACCACTAGCCCTACGTCTGTGGACTTCCTGGACACAACCACCTTCAAGGGCCCCGACTTTGCCGCCACACACCATCTAGACATCAAAGTATTTTTCAAACAGACTGACACCCATGCTCTCCTCCATAAAAGGAGCTTCCACCCCCGCCACACCTATGCGGGTTTGGTCAAGTCTCAGTTACTGAGATTTCACCGGATCTGCACCAGGCGGGAGGACTTTGTTACGGCCATGGGGGTCCTGTTCGCTGCCCTGAGGAAGAGGGGATATTCTAGGTCATTCCTCAGGGAGCAGCACAGGTGCTTCCTGGACCCGAAGAAGCCTCCCCCTGGTCAATCCATGATCCCACTAATCACGACCTTTTCACCTGCGGCGGTACAGGTGGCCAAAAACATTAAGGACAATTTTAAGGCCTTCGTGGAAACTAGCGGCAGACTTCAGGACCACTACTTGGTTTCTGCCTACCGTAAAAATCCCAACCTGGGTGATTTGTTGGTTAGGGCACGGATCTCCTCTCCTAGAGATCCACCCCCGAGCCGGAGCAGTGCCCCCGTGCGGCACATCCCTTGGCTGCTCAACCGCCAGAACGGCAAGATCTTCCGGCCGCTGTGCAGGGGTGACGCTCACACCCAAAACTGCGTGTATGTCATCCTCTGCCAGCGATGCCATATTATGTATGTGGGTGAAACGGGTAACACCATCGCCACCCGTTTTCACCAGCATAAACATAACATCACTCGGCAGAAGAACACCACCACCCACCTGGTGCAACATTTTATCCAGCACGGGTGGGCTTCTGTCCGAGCATGCGTCATCCAGAGCAACTCCAGATGGAGTACCGCCCAACGCAGGCGGGCGGAACGCCTCTGGATTGTCAAATTGGGGACTGAGCATCCGGGGGGCCTCAATGAGGCGTGAGTGCGAGCCCGCTGGGCCATAGACGGACCGTGCACACCCCTCTTATATTCTTTTTTTACACTCTTTTATCGCCCTTCCCCCACCCCTTACCCTAACCCTAACCACTCTCCTTTTTCACTCCTAAAACCTACCCATCTCTCTTTTCTTTACACCTAACACCTACCCATCTCTCCTTCTCTTTATACCTAACCCTAACTCCTAACTCTAACCCTAACCCCAACCCCAACCCCAACCCTAACCCGCCTGTGCCTCTGGTCCACACACGGCTCGCGCTCCGCCC
Organism: Nerophis ophidion; assembly: GCF_033978795.1. NCBI lineage: Eukaryota > Metazoa > Chordata > Actinopteri > Syngnathiformes > Syngnathidae > Nerophis > Nerophis ophidion. Next base: position 15,350 of record NW_026907252.1, on the reverse strand, counting down.
ATTGGGGACCCTCCTGGTTCCACCTCTCATCCGCACCAATATACACATCATTTCTGGTAATAATACTTACCTCACTACTTACCTGGGAATCCGGACGTCTCTGGCGTAGGGGATGCCCCGGAGGTCCTGGTCTTCCCACGAGTACCTGTAAAAAACAATAACAAAATCAAAGAAGGAACATAGGACAACAACATCAAAAATACTTACCTTCATTGTCATGTCTCTCACCTTGGGTAACGGACGTGGTCCTTTACTCCAACGACGGCAAAAAGACACAGAAACAATACTAAAATACTTACCTTGGTTACAGGGTCATGGACCTAGCTACACGGACGTACCCGGCGCAGGGAGTGCTCCGGATGTCCCTGTACTCCAACGACCTGAAAAAATACCAAAAAAATACAAAAATATTTAAAATCTCCAAAAAAATCAAAAAACCTAATAAAAATACAAAAAAATACTAAAAAACCTTTAAAAAATTTCTCCAAAAAAATATTTTGGACTTGTTCGAACTCCGTTTGGAGTCACAATTACAGTTTTTCTCGGCTCAGTTTTGTTGTGCTATTAATAGTGAATTTTCCTTATTTTTATCTTATTATTTTCTATTTTTGCCTATTTAATTTTATTTTATTTTATTTTATTTATTTATTCACTATTAATAATAATATATAATATAATAGACCATATACATGGTCAATGCTGTTACTGGGTGCCAATTATTGCTGCATGGATGATTTTAGCTGAGCAGTTTGCATCGCTCAAAACTTTTCTGTTTATTTTTCGCCAGCTACGACTCCACCTCACTCTCAGCAGCCAATCAGCCTCAGTCTACAGCCAACCATCGAACGAGCAACATCTCTCTCATTGCACACTAGCCGACGCTTTTATTTCCTATTTTACATTTAGACAAGTCTCAGCCTGAAGAAGGCACATTCGTGCCGAAACGTTGCATTATCAGAGACTTGCAATTTATTAGCTTTTCACCTTTTTCACTACTTTCTCTACCTTTCCTCCTTTCTCTCTTTTTTGCCGTGCGGAACTCTTCCCACGAGGCGAAAAGTCCGTCGACGATTCGCTAATTTACGTTCAGTTTACACGCTTTTATTATTTAATTTTATTTATTAAACTCCTTACCTTGGAGTATTCCATCGTTCTTCATAGAACCGCCCTTAGTTGTTTATTTTCTTTATATTATTATTTTTCCTTCGAAGAAGCTGGTCTTCTTCTTCTGTGGTTTTTTTCGAAGGACATCCGGTTTGCGCTGACGTGACGTCACTGAAGCGCGCCGGAGTCTTTCTATTTCATTTCTTTTCTATCGATTTATTTTTTCTTTCTACCTACCTACCTTCATTCCTATTATATTTTTACACACAAAACCTATTTTATATTATATATCATTGTCGGTTGTCGAAAAATGGCGGCGTGGCATGACGAGGAATGGGTCCTCGTCCGTCCTCGCGGACGTAAACAGCGATCGCGGCGCGAGATGACTCCGCCCCCTCGTCCTCAACAACAATACGGCCGCTATGATGATGGAGATTATCATTTTGCGGACCATCGTCAACAACCGCCTCGTAGGAGCTACGCGGAGGTGCTGCGTGGCTATCCTGCAGAGGAGGAGGACGAGCGGGCGCGCCTCCGCAGCGACACGCGTCGCTACGGCAACCGATCGCGTGAGAGACGTGACGTACGTGGTCGGGACTACCCCACACGCGACGCACGTCGCCGGGACTACCCTACACGCGACGCACGTCGCCGCGATTACCCCACACGCAACACACGCCGCCATGTTTACTCCACCAACAACACACGTCGCCAGGGCAACGCCTCTCGTGACAGGAGTAACAGCGGCCGGCGTGGCAAGCGTTATGGTGCCCCACGGTGGGAAAATCAACACAATACATTTCAAAAAAATAAAAACAATTTTTTCAGAGGCCACCAACCTCAATATTTCCAATATCCTGCACATAATAGACCCCAAAAAAACAGGGTAAATTTCAGACCTGCACACTATGAGCCTCCCAATCCCAGGAGGACTTACAGGACTGACAAACCTGGTTTTGGACGGGGTCAACGCCCCAACATTACCAGGAATGTTGACACTAACCGCCCCCCCAGGGAAATTCCCCCTGACAATCAGGATGTCGATTTTAGCCTCAAAGCTAAAATCATTTATAACATTATTAAAATTGTGCACCATCAAAATAATGTTAATAAAGACATCCAACCACAAACCATTACCAACATGGAACTCACCTTAACAACCGGGATCAGGCCAGCGGTCACCAACCCGGACACGGAAGCCTTAATTAAAAACAATGCACATAATTGGGCACAAACAACAGTCAAAATACTCAGAGATCATTACAATAAAGCGCTGCAAACTGAAATTAGTAAATTGAGTGTCTTTATTGGACAAAACTGGCAGGACCCGTTCCAGGTGGCCTCGGCGTGGGCCAGGACACACCTGGGACGCAGATTGACCGCCGAGACACTTCGGCTGGCCGAGGGTCTGGTGATCTCGATCTGTGTCGACGCTCGTGCCGTGGACGAGGGGGGGAGTCCCGCACGATCGCAGCAGACGGGGTCACCAGTCCGCTTGGACCCGTCCAGCACCCGAATGGTGGTGGATGCAGTGCACCCCCCGGTGCAACCCTTGCGGCCCCTGCCGGGTCCAACCCTGCCGGTTCAAACCCTGCACGCTCCTGCGCGCGCCACGGTGTCCACCATGCCGCTGGCGGTTCCAACCCTGCACGCTCCTGCGCGCGCCACGGCGTCCACCATGACCGATCCGGTGGTCGGGGACTGGTCCCCGGTGGTGGAACCGGTTCCGGGTCCTAGGGGACCTGTCACCCCGGTCCCCTTCCCGGTTTTGTCACCTTCTTCTCTGGCCACAGCACCATCCAGGCCCCAGAGAATGGCACGACCCCAGGAGCCCTGCAGCAGTCCTCCCGACAATTCCATTGTCGAGGCTCCCCTGGTCCCGCCACCCGGGCCGCATTCGCGGGTCGAGACCGAAGTCAGGGTCCCTCCTGCGGTCTCGGACGCGCCACCGCCATCTGGGGAACAAAATCCATTAGTTCTAGTCCATGTGGCGGACAGTGCACAAGGGACGCCTGGCCAGCCAGACACTTCCAACTTCCTACCTGAGCAGCCGGCGTCATCCCCTCAGGTGCCTCCAGGGTGGTCCCAGCTGCCCCCTGACACGCCTCCTAGTTGGTCTCAACTTAGTTCTGGCCCACCGGGACCACCCTCACCGACGGCCTCCCTCCTGGACGCGCCCCTCCCGGACGCGCCTCTTCCGGACGTGCCCCTCGTGGACACTCCTCCTCCACGTACTCCGGTTCCTGAAGCGGGTCCCAGCTGGTCCCAATTTTTTTCGGGAATCCGGAAAGGGCCTAGAACCGGCACTTCGGCCTCCCAGCCGACAGAGGACACAGATACCACTCAGTTAAACACACCAATTAGTCCGCGTAGGGGCCCTACCAGGCACATTAGTACAACGCGCAAATTAGTTGATTGGCACCTGTCTGTCGACAAGAAGGTCCTGGTGATTGGTGACTCCAACATCAGTCGTCTTCCACCTGTCCGTCTCCAGGACCTTCAGATGGACAGCTACCCAGGCGCCAACTTTCGGCATGCAGAGGCCATCCTTGAAAAAACAAAAATTAGTGTCGAAGTGGAGATGGTAGTGTTATCTTTCGGCCTTAATAACAAGGAACAAAATCCGAAGGCCACCACCTTTAAGCAAATTCAAAGGGCCCTCAAGGTGGCCAAAACGGTCTTCCCCAACGCCGAAATCTTTATCCCCCTGATTAATTTCTCGGAAGCCCTGCCCGAGGAACACAAAAACAACCTCCAAAAAATAAACACTTATATACACAAAAATTATCACTTCATCCCGGCACTCACCCATGATGAGTTTGCTACAGGAAGGGATAACCTGCACTGGACTGAGGAGACTGCCAAGCACATGCTGAAGCACTGGCTGCACCATTTAAACTTGGCGTCCCCAAAAACCCGACCTGTCGGGGGGGAAACACAAACAACAACAACAACAACAACAACAACAACAACACCACCACCAACAATAACATCGTAAACTTATCAAAACACTTTATACTCACCTCCTCGCAGCGCTCCCTCCTCGACAAAGGCCTCACTTTTGTCCCGTCCGTCAACCTCAGTCCCGAGTGGCACCATCAAGTCAAATACGACCTGCAGGAATACCATAGGAGTATTAAATTGGCAGTGTATTATGAAAAGCAAGGGTCCCTCGGGCCGCGACCTTTCACCTCGAGGTCCGAATGGGAGCCCTCACCGGGTTTGCTACCTCCGGAGGTCCACATGCTGGTCCGGGCGGATCAACACCCATCGCTCCTGTCGGGTTGCGCCCTCACGGTGGCGCCCAACCTCACCCGGGACGAAACTGAGGCCCTCCACAGCCTCAAAAACAATAAAGACATTGTCATAAAACCGGCAGACAAGGGAAGCGCAGTGGTGATTATGGATAGGTCTCAATATGTCTGGGAGGGCACCAGACAGTTGAACGACACGACTTATTACTTACCTTTGACCACACCCATTTACCCCCAAACTATTCCCATGACAGACCACATTATCAAAAATTTGCTTAAAAAACGATTTATTAACGACAAACAAAAGACTTACCTTTTGGGCGAAGCGGACCCCCGGCCCCGCAGGTTTTACCTGCTCCCCAAAATACACAAAGAGCCACACAAGTGGAGCCGACCCCATGAAATTCCCCCAGGCAGGCCGATTGTTTCCGACTGCGGCAGCGAGACTTACAGAACGGCAGAATATATTGACTTCTATCTTACCCCGCTCTCTACCCGACATGACAGCTACCTTAAGGACACATACGACTTCATCGAAAAAATCAAAAACCTAGTTATTCCCCAAGATGCCACTCTATTCACCATTGACATAGACAGCTTATACACCAACATAGACATCGACCAAGGCATCCAAGCCGTAAAAAATATTTTTCACAAATATCGGGATGTTAGCAGGCCCGAGAAAGAACTCCTGCAGCTTCTCGATATTAACCTCAGAAGAAATGACTTTGAATTTTACGGCCGTTTTTACCTACAAATCAAGGGCACGGCCATGGGGAAGAAGTTTGCCCCAGCCTACGCGAACATCTTCATGGCCGAATGGGAGACTTCCGCCCTCGCTGCCTGCAGTATCAAGCCCCTACATTATTTCCGCTACTTAGATGATATCTGGGGGGTGTGGACCCACTCCATGCAGGAGTTTGAGGTGTTCCTCCACACCTTGAACACTCACAACCCCAGTATCACCATCAAATCCACCACTAGCCCTACGTCTGTGGACTTCCTGGACACAACCACCTTCAAGGGCCCCGACTTTGCCGCCACACACCATCTAGACATCAAAGTATTTTTCAAACAGACTGACACCCATGCTCTCCTCCATAAAAGGAGCTTCCACCCCCGCCACACCTATGCGGGTTTGGTCAAGTCTCAGTTACTGAGATTTCACCGGATCTGCACCAGGCGGGAGGACTTTGTTACGGCCATGGGGGTCCTGTTCGCTGCCCTGAGGAAGAGGGGATATTCTAGGTCATTCCTCAGGGAGCAGCACAGGTGCTTCCTGGACCCGAAGAAGCCTCCCCCTGGTCAATCCATGATCCCACTAATCACGACCTTTTCACCTGCGGCGGTACAGGTGGCCAAAAACATTAAGGACAATTTTAAGGCCTTCGTGGAAACTAGCGGCAGACTTCAGGACCACTACTTGGTTTCTGCCTACCGTAAAAATCCCAACCTGGGTGATTTGTTGGTTAGGGCACGGATCTCCTCTCCTAGAGATCCACCCCCGAGCCGGAGCAGTGCCCCCGTGCGGCACATCCCTTGGCTGCTCAACCGCCAGAACGGCAAGATCTTCCGGCCGCTGTGCAGGGGTGACGCTCACACCCAAAACTGCGTGTATGTCATCCTCTGCCAGCGATGCCATATTATGTATGTGGGTGAAACGGGTAACACCATCGCCACCCGTTTTCACCAGCATAAACATAACATCACTCGGCAGAAGAACACCACCACCCACCTGGTGCAACATTTTATCCAGCACGGGTGGGCTTCTGTCCGAGCATGCGTCATCCAGAGCAACTCCAGATGGAGTACCGCCCAACGCAGGCGGGCGGAACGCCTCTGGATTGTCAAATTGGGGACTGAGCATCCGGGGGGCCTCAATGAGGCGTGAGTGCGAGCCCGCTGGGCCATAGACGGACCGTGCACACCCCTCTTATATTCTTTTTTTACACTCTTTTATCGCCCTTCCCCCACCCCTTACCCTAACCCTAACCACTCTCCTTTTTCACTCCTAAAACCTACCCATCTCTCTTTTCTTTACACCTAACACCTACCCATCTCTCCTTCTCTTTATACCTAACCCTAACTCCTAACTCTAACCCTAACCCCAACCCCAACCCCAACCCTAACCCGCCTGTGCCTCTGGTCCACACACGGCTCGCGCTCCGCCCATTGGGGACCCTCCTGGTTCCACCTCTCATCCGCACCAATATACACATCATTTCTGGTAATAATACTTACCTCACTACTTACCTGGGAATCCGGACGTCTCTGGCGTAGGGGATGCCCCGGAGGTCCTGGTCTTCCCACGAGTACCTGTAAAAAACAATAACAAAATCAAAGAAGGAACATAGGACAACAACATCAAAAATACTTACCTTCATTGTCATGTCTCTCACCTTGGGTAACGGACGTGGTCCTTTACTCCAACGACGGCAAAAAGACACAGAAACAATACTAAAATACTTACCTTGGTTACAGGGTCATGGACCTAGCTACACGGACGTACCCGGCGCAGGGAGTGCTCCGGATGTCCCTGTACTCCAACGACCTGAAAAAATACCAAAAAAATACAAAAATATTTAAAATCTCCAAAAAAATCAAAAAACCTAATAAAAATACAAAAAAATACTAAAAAACCTTTAAAAAATTTCTCCAAAAAAATATTTTGGACTTGTTCGAACTCCGTTTGGAGTCACAATTACAGTTTTTCTCGGCTCAGTTTTGTTGTGCTATTAATAGTGAATTTTCCTTATTTTTATCTTATTATTTTCTATTTTTGCCTATTTAATTTTATTTTATTTTATTTTATTTATTTATTCACTATTAATAATAATATATAATATAATAGACCATATACATGGTCAATGCTGTTACTGGGTGCCAATTATTGCTGCATGGATGATTTTAGCTGAGCAGTTTGCATCGCTCAAAACTTTTCTGTTTATTTTTCGCCAGCTACGACTCCACCTCACTCTCAGCAGCCAATCAGCCTCAGTCTACAGCCAACCATCGAACGAGCAACATCTCTCTCATTGCACACTAGCCGACGCTTTTATTTCCTATTTTACATTTAGACAAGTCTCAGCCTGAAGAAGGCACATTCGTGCCGAAACGTTGCATTATCAGAGACTTGCAATTTATTAGCTTTTCACCTTTTTCACTACTTTCTCTACCTTTCCTCCTTTCTCTCTTTTTTGCCGTGCGGAACTCTTCCCACGAGGCGAAAAGTCCGTCGACGATTCGCTAATTTACGTTCAGTTTACACGCTTTTATTATTTAATTTTATTTATTAAACTCCTTACCTTGGAGTATTCCATCGTTCTTCATAGAACCGCCCTTAGTTGTTTATTTTCTTTATATTATTATTTTTCCTTCGAAGAAGCTGGTCTTCTTCTTCTGTGGTTTTTTTCGAAGGACATCCGGTTTGCGCTGACGTGACGTCACTGAAGCGCGCCGGAGTCTTTCTATTTCATTTCTTTTCTATCGATTTATTTTTTCTTTCTACCTACCTACCTTCATTCCTATTATATTTTTACACACAAAACCTATTTTATATTATATATCATTGTCGGTTGTCGAAAAATGGCGGCGTGGCATGACGAGGAATGGGTCCTCGTCCGTCCTCGCGGACGTAAACAGCGATCGCGGCGCGAGATGACTCCGCCCCCTCGTCCTCAACAACAATACGGCCGCTATGATGATGGAGATTATCATTTTGCGGACCATCGTCAACAACCGCCTCGTAGGAGCTACGCGGAGGTGCTGCGTGGCTATCCTGCAGAGGAGGAGGACGAGCGGGCGCGCCTCCGCAGCGACACGCGTCGCTACGGCAACCGATCGCGTGAGAGACGTGACGTACGTGGTCGGGACTACCCCACACGCGACGCACGTCGCCGGGACTACCCTACACGCGACGCACGTCGCCGCGATTACCCCACACGCAACACACGCCGCCATGTTTACTCCACCAACAACACACGTCGCCAGGGCAACGCCTCTCGTGACAGGAGTAACAGCGGCCGGCGTGGCAAGCGTTATGGTGCCCCACGGTGGGAAAATCAACACAATACATTTCAAAAAAATAAAAACAATTTTTTCAGAGGCCACCAACCTCAATATTTCCAATATCCTGCACATAATAGACCCCAAAAAAACAGGGTAAATTTCAGACCTGCACACTATGAGCCTCCCAATCCCAGGAGGACTTACAGGACTGACAAACCTGGTTTTGGACGGGGTCAACGCCCCAACATTACCAGGAATGTTGACACTAACCGCCCCCCCAGGGAAATTCCCCCTGACAATCAGGATGTCGATTTTAGCCTCAAAGCTAAAATCATTTATAACATTATTAAAATTGTGCACCATCAAAATAATGTTAATAAAGACATCCAACCACAAACCATTACCAACATGGAACTCACCTTAACAACCGGGATCAGGCCAGCGGTCACCAACCCGGACACGGAAGCCTTAATTAAAAACAATGCACATAATTGGGCACAAACAACAGTCAAAATACTCAGAGATCATTACAATAAAGCGCTGCAAACTGAAATTAGTAAATTGAGTGTCTTTATTGGACAAAACTGGCAGGACCCGTTCCAGGTGGCCTCGGCGTGGGCCAGGACACACCTGGGACGCAGATTGACCGCCGAGACACTTCGGCTGGCCGAGGGTCTGGTGATCTCGATCTGTGTCGACGCTCGTGCCGTGGACGAGGGGGGGAGTCCCGCACGATCGCAGCAGACGGGGTCACCAGTCCGCTTGGACCCGTCCAGCACCCGAATGGTGGTGGATGCAGTGCACCCCCCGGTGCAACCCTTGCGGCCCCTGCCGGGTCCAACCCTGCCGGTTCAAACCCTGCACGCTCCTGCGCGCGCCACGGTGTCCACCATGCCGCTGGCGGTTCCAACCCTGCACGCTCCTGCGCGCGCCACGGCGTCCACCATGACCGATCCGGTGGTCGGGGACTGGTCCCCGGTGGTGGAACCGGTTCCGGGTCCTAGGGGACCTGTCACCCCGGTCCCCTTCCCGGTTTTGTCACCTTCTTCTCTGGCCACAGCACCATCCAGGCCCCAGAGAATGGCACGACCCCAGGAGCCCTGCAGCAGTCCTCCCGACAATTCCATTGTCGAGGCTCCCCTGGTCCCGCCACCCGGGCCGCATTCGCGGGTCGAGACCGAAGTCAGGGTCCCTCCTGCGGTCTCGGACGCGCCACCGCCATCTGGGGAACAAAATCCATTAGTTCTAGTCCATGTGGCGGACAGTGCACAAGGGACGCCTGGCCAGCCAGACACTTCCAACTTCCTACCTGAGCAGCCGGCGTCATCCCCTCAGGTGCCTCCAGGGTGGTCCCAGCTGCCCCCTGACACGCCTCCTAGTTGGTCTCAACTTAGTTCTGGCCCACCGGGACCACCCTCACCGACGGCCTCCCTCCTGGACGCGCCCCTCCCGGACGCGCCTCTTCCGGACGTGCCCCTCGTGGACACTCCTCCTCCACGTACTCCGGTTCCTGAAGCGGGTCCCAGCTGGTCCCAATTTTTTTCGGGAATCCGGAAAGGGCCTAGAACCGGCACTTCGGCCTCCCAGCCGACAGAGGACACAGATACCACTCAGTTAAACACACCAATTAGTCCGCGTAGGGGCCCTACCAGGCACATTAGTACAACGCGCAAATTAGTTGATTGGCACCTGTCTGTCGACAAGAAGGTCCTGGTGATTGGTGACTCCAACATCAGTCGTCTTCCACCTGTCCGTCTCCAGGACCTTCAGATGGACAGCTACCCAGGCGCCAACTTTCGGCATGCAGAGGCCATCCTTGAAAAAACAAAAATTAGTGTCGAAGTGGAGATGGTAGTGTTATCTTTCGGCCTTAATAACAAGGAACAAAATCCGAAGGCCACCACCTTTAAGCAAATTCAAAGGGCCCTCAAGGTGGCCAAAACGGTCTTCCCCAACGCCGAAATCTTTATCCCCCTGATTAATTTCTCGGAAGCCCTGCCCGAGGAACACAAAAACAACCTCCAAAAAATAAACACTTATATACACAAAAATTATCACTTCATCCCGGCACTCACCCATGATGAGTTTGCTACAGGAAGGGATAACCTGCACTGGACTGAGGAGACTGCCAAGCACATGCTGAAGCACTGGCTGCACCATTTAAACTTGGCGTCCCCAAAAACCCGACCTGTCGGGGGGGAAACACAAACAACAACAACAACAACAACAACAACAACAACACCACCACCAACAATAACATCGTAAACTTATCAAAACACTTTATACTCACCTCCTCGCAGCGCTCCCTCCTCGACAAAGGCCTCACTTTTGTCCCGTCCGTCAACCTCAGTCCCGAGTGGCACCATCAAGTCAAATACGACCTGCAGGAATACCATAGGAGTATTAAATTGGCAGTGTATTATGAAAAGCAAGGGTCCCTCGGGCCGCGACCTTTCACCTCGAGGTCCGAATGGGAGCCCTCACCGGGTTTGCTACCTCCGGAGGTCCACATGCTGGTCCGGGCGGATCAACACCCATCGCTCCTGTCGGGTTGCGCCCTCACGGTGGCGCCCAACCTCACCCGGGACGAAACTGAGGCCCTCCACAGCCTCAAAAACAATAAAGACATTGTCATAAAACCGGCAGACAAGGGAAGCGCAGTGGTGATTATGGATAGGTCTCAATATGTCTGGGAGGGCACCAGACAGTTGAACGACACGACTTATTACTTACCTTTGACCACACCCATTTACCCCCAAACTATTCCCATGACAGACCACATTATCAAAAATTTGCTTAAAAAACGATTTATTAACGACAAACAAAAGACTTACCTTTTGGGCGAAGCGGACCCCCGGCCCCGCAGGTTTTACCTGCTCCCCAAAATACACAAAGAGCCACACAAGTGGAGCCGACCCCATGAAATTCCCCCAGGCAGGCCGATTGTTTCCGACTGCGGCAGCGAGACTTACAGAACGGCAGAATATATTGACTTCTATCTTACCCCGCTCTCTACCCGACATGACAGCTACCTTAAGGACACATACGACTTCATCGAAAAAATCAAAAACCTAGTTATTCCCCAAGATGCCACTCTATTCACCATTGACATAGACAGCTTATACACCAACATAGACATCGACCAAGGCATCCAAGCCGTAAAAAATATTTTTCACAAATATCGGGATGTTAGCAGGCCCGAGAAAGAACTCCTGCAGCTTCTCGATATTAACCTCAGAAGAAATGACTTTGAATTTTACGGCCGTTTTTACCTACAAATCAAGGGCACGGCCATGGGGAAGAAGTTTGCCCCAGCCTACGCGAACATCTTCATGGCCGAATGGGAGACTTCCGCCCTCGCTGCCTGCAGTATCAAGCCCCTACATTATTTCCGCTACTTAGATGATATCTGGGGGGTGTGGACCCACTCCATGCAGGAGTTTGAGGTGTTCCTCCACACCTTGAACACTCACAACCCCAGTATCACCATCAAATCCACCACTAGCCCTACGTCTGTGGACTTCCTGGACACAACCACCTTCAAGGGCCCCGACTTTGCCGCCACACACCATCTAGACATCAAAGTATTTTTCAAACAGACTGACACCCATGCTCTCCTCCATAAAAGGAGCTTCCACCCCCGCCACACCTATGCGGGTTTGGTCAAGTCTCAGTTACTGAGATTTCACCGGATCTGCACCAGGCGGGAGGACTTTGTTACGGCCATGGGGGTCCTGTTCGCTGCCCTGAGGAAGAGGGGATATTCTAGGTCATTCCTCAGGGAGCAGCACAGGTGCTTCCTGGACCCGAAGAAGCCTCCCCCTGGTCAATCCATGATCCCACTAATCACGACCTTTTCACCTGCGGCGGTACAGGTGGCCAAAAACATTAAGGACAATTTTAAGGCCTTCGTGGAAACTAGCGGCAGACTTCAGGACCACTACTTGGTTTCTGCCTACCGTAAAAATCCCAACCTGGGTGATTTGTTGGTTAGGGCACGGATCTCCTCTCCTAGAGATCCACCCCCGAGCCGGAGCAGTGCCCCCGTGCGGCACATCCCTTGGCTGCTCAACCGCCAGAACGGCAAGATCTTCCGGCCGCTGTGCAGGGGTGACGCTCACACCCAAAACTGCGTGTATGTCATCCTCTGCCAGCGATGCCATATTATGTATGTGGGTGAAACGGGTAACACCATCGCCACCCGTTTTCACCAGCATAAACATAACATCACTCGGCAGAAGAACACCACCACCCACCTGGTGCAACATTTTATCCAGCACGGGTGGGCTTCTGTCCGAGCATGCGTCATCCAGAGCAACTCCAGATGGAGTACCGCCCAACGCAGGCGGGCGGAACGCCTCTGGATTGTCAAATTGGGGACTGAGCATCCGGGGGGCCTCAATGAGGCGTGAGTGCGAGCCCGCTGGGCCATAGACGGACCGTGCACACCCCTCTTATATTCTTTTTTTACACTCTTTTATCGCCCTTCCCCCACCCCTTACCCTAACCCTAACCACTCTCCTTTTTCACTCCTAAAACCTACCCATCTCTCTTTTCTTTACACCTAACACCTACCCATCTCTCCTTCTCTTTATACCTAACCCTAACTCCTAACTCTAACCCTAACCCCAACCCCAACCCCAACCCTAACCCGCCTGTGCCTCTGGTCCACACACGGCTCGCGCTCCGCCCATTGGGGACCCTCCTGGTTCCACCTCTCATCCGCACCAATATACACATCATTTCTGGTAATAATACTTACCTCACTACTTACCTGGGAATCCGGACGTCTCTGGCGTAGGGGATGCCCCGGAGGTCCTGGTCTTCCCACGAGTACCTGTAAAAAACAATAACAAAATCAAAGAAGGAACATAGGACAACAACATCAAAAATACTTACCTTCATTGTCATGTCTCTCACCTTGGGTAACGGACGTGGTCCTTTACTCCAACGACGGCAAAAAGACACAGAAACAATACTAAAATACTTACCTTGGTTACAGGGTCATGGACCTAGCTACACGGACGTACCCGGCGCAGGGAGTGCTCCGGATGTCCCTGTACTCCAACGACCTGAAAAAATACCAAAAAAATACAAAAATATTTAAAATCTCCAAAAAAATCAAAAAACCTAATAAAAATACAAAAAAATACTAAAAAACCTTTAAAAAATTTCTCCAAAAAAATATTTTGGACTTGTTCGAACTCCGTTTGGAGTCACAATTACAGTTTTTCTCGGCTCAGTTTTGTTGTGCTATTAATAGTGAATTTTCCTTATTTTTATCTTATTATTTTCTATTTTTGCCTATTTAATTTTATTTTATTTTATTTTATTTATTTATTCACTATTAATAATAATATATAATATAATAGACCATATACATGGTCAATGCTGTTACTGGGTGCCAATTATTGCTGCATGGATGATTTTAGCTGAGCAGTTTGCATCGCTCAAAACTTTTCTGTTTATTTTTCGCCAGCTACGACTCCACCTCACTCTCAGCAGCCAATCAGCCTCAGTCTACAGCCAACCATCGAACGAGCAACATCTCTCTCATTGCACACTAGCCGACGCTTTTATTTCCTATTTTACATTTAGACAAGTCTCAGCCTGAAGAAGGCACATTCGTGCCGAAACGTTGCATTATCAGAGACTTGCAATTTATTAGCTTTTCACCTTTTTCACTACTTTCTCTACCTTTCCTCCTTTCTCTCTTTTTTGCCGTGCGGAACTCTTCCCACGAGGCGAAAAGTCCGTCGACGATTCGCTAATTTACGTTCAGTTTACACGCTTTTATTATTTAATTTTATTTATTAAACTCCTTACCTTGGAGTATTCCATCGTTCTTCATAGAACCGCCCTTAGTTGTTTATTTTCTTTATATTATTATTTTTCCTTCGAAGAAGCTGGTCTTCTTCTTCTGTGGTTTTTTTCGAAGGACATCCGGTTTGCGCTGACGTGACGTCACTGAAGCGCGCCGGAGTCTTTCTATTTCATTTCTTTTCTATCGATTTATTTTTTCTTTCTACCTACCTACCTTCATTCCTATTATATTTTTACACACAAAACCTATTTTATATTATATATCATTGTCGGTTGTCGAAAAATGGCGGCGTGGCATGACGAGGAATGGGTCCTCGTCCGTCCTCGCGGACGTAAACAGCGATCGCGGCGCGAGATGACTCCGCCCCCTCGTCCTCAACAACAATACGGCCGCTATGATGATGGAGATTATCATTTTGCGGACCATCGTCAACAACCGCCTCGTAGGAGCTACGCGGAGGTGCTGCGTGGCTATCCTGCAGAGGAGGAGGACGAGCGGGCGCGCCTCCGCAGCGACACGCGTCGCTACGGCAACCGATCGCGTGAGAGACGTGACGTACGTGGTCGGGACTACCCCACACGCGACGCACGTCGCCGGGACTACCCTACACGCGACGCACGTCGCCGCGATTACCCCACACGCAACACACGCCGCCATGTTTACTCCACCAACAACACACGTCGCCAGGGCAACGCCTCTCGTGACAGGAGTAACAGCGGCCGGCGTGGCAAGCGTTATGGTGCCCCACGGTGGGAAAATCAACACAATACATTTCAAAAAAATAAAAACAATTTTTTCAGAGGCCACCAACCTCAATATTTCCAATATCCTGCACATAATAGACCCCAAAAAAACAGGGTAAATTTCAGACCTGCACACTATGAGCCTCCCAATCCCAGGAGGACTTACAGGACTGACAAACCTGGTTTTGGACGGGGTCAACGCCCCAACATTACCAGGAATGTTGACACTAACCGCCCCCCCAGGGAAATTCCCCCTGACAATCAGGATGTCGATTTTAGCCTCAAAGCTAAAATCATTTATAACATTATTAAAATTGTGCACCATCAAAATAATGTTAATAAAGACATCCAACCACAAACCATTACCAACATGGAACTCACCTTAACAACCGGGATCAGGCCAGCGGTCACCAACCC
>NW_026907251.1:0-54659 GCF_033978795.1 Nerophis ophidion | reverse complement strand
TGAAGAAATGCATCTTTGAGAGTTTTCCTGAAAAAAAACATTTGGTACCGTTTTCAAAAACAAAAAGTAATGTTTTACTCAATTTGACAGTAATGTACTTAGAATCCTGAGATAATGCGAATAAAGCAATAAAAATGTATTCCAACATAATTCCTAATCCAAACGTGCAAAGTGTCTAAAAATGCCTGTGATATTGAATACATGTGAGTTTTTACTAGATTACAGTTGTTTTTCTATGGTTTGCAAATACAAAAATGAGGTATTACTCAATATGACTGTATACTGTAACACTCAATATGGACAGTTATTTAAACATAACTCCTACACCACACATGGAAAATGGCTAATAATGCCTGAAATAATGCATCTTTGGGAGTTTTACTCGAAACATATGCTTTTTTTAAATCTTGCAAATGCAAAAAGTAGTTTTTTACTCAATATGACTATAATGTTCTTAGAATCCTGAGATAATGCGAAAAAAGCAATAAAAATGTATTCAAACATAACTTCTAAACAACACATGCAAAATGGCTAATAATGCCTAGATATATGTATTTTTGTTAGTAGTACTAGAAAAATGATCTTTTGTAAGGTTTCTAAAGACACAAGTTAGTTTTTTTATTCAATATAACAGTGTGACTGTCAACCTAAACATGAAAGTTTTATAATCATAACTCCAAAACCAAATATGAACTTTGTCTAAAAAAAGCCTGTAATATTGAATTTATGTGAGTTTGACCTGAATCAGGTATTTTGGAAAGGTTCAAAATACAAAAATCAGGTTTTACTGGCCTCATATTGGTCAAACTCAAAATGTCAGTTTATGAAACATAACTCCAAAAATACACATGCAATATGTCTTATAATGCCTGAAGAAATGCATCTTTGAGAGTTTTCCCTGAAAAAAAAACATTTGTTACGTTTGCAAAAACAAAAAGTAATGTTTTACTCAATTTGACAGTAATGTACTTAGAATCCTGAGATAATGCGAATAAAGCAATAAAAATGTATTCCAACATAATTCCTAATCCAAACGTGCAAAGTGTCTAAAAATGCCTGTGATATTGAATACATGTGAGTTTTACTAGATACAGTTGTTTTCTATGGTTTGCAAATACAAAAATGAGGTATTACTCAATATGACTGTATACTGTAACACTCAATATGACAGTTATTTAAACATAACTCCTACACCACACATGGAAAATGGCTAATAATGCCTGAAATAATGCATCTTTGGGAGTTTTACTCGAAACATATGCTTTTTTAAAATCTTGCAATGCAAAAAGTAGTTTTTTACTCAATATGACTATAATGTTCTTAGAATCCTGAGATAATGCGAAAAAAGCAATAAAAATGTACTTCAGTCATAACTTCTAAACAACACATGCAAAATGGCTAATAATGCCTAGAGATATGTATTTTTGTTAGTAGTACTAGAAAAATGATCTTTTGTAAGGTTTCTAAAGACACAAGTTAGTTTTTTTATTCAATATAACAGTGTGACTGTCAACCTAAATATGAAAGGTTTATAATCATAACTCCAAAACCAAACATGAGCTTTGTCTATAAAAAGCCTTGTAATATTGAATTTATGTGAGTTTGACCTGAATCAGGTATTTTGGAAAGGTTCAAAAATACAAAAATCAGGTTTTACTGGCCTCATATTGGTCAAACTCAAAATGTCAGTTTATGTAACATAACTCCAAAAATACACATGCAATATGTCTAATAATGCCTGAAGAAATGCATCTTTGAGAGTTTCCCTGAAAAAAAAACATTTGGTACCGTTTGCAAAAACAAAAAGTAATGTTTTACTCAATTTGACAGTAATGTACTTAGATCCTGAGATAATGCGAATAAAGCAATAAAAATGTATTCAACATAATTCCTAATCCAAACGTGCAAAGTGTCTAAAAATGCCCTGTGATATTGAATACATGTGAGTTTTACTAGATACAGTTGTTTTTTCTATGTTTGCAAATACAAAAATGAGGTATTACTCAAAATGACTGTATACTGTAACACTCAATATGACAGTTATTTAAACATAACTCTACACCACACATGGAAAATGGCTAATAATGCCTGAAATAATGCATCTTTGGGAGTTTTACTCGAAACATATGCTTTTTTAAATCTTGCAAATGCAAAAAGTAGTTTTTTACTCAATATGACTATAATGTTCTTAGAATCCTGAGATAATGCGAAAAAAGCAATAAAAATGTATTCAAACATAACTTCTAAACAACACATGCAAAATGGCTAATAATGCCTAGGATATGTATTTTTGTTAGTAGTACTAGAAAAATGATCTTTTGTAAGGTTTCTAAAGACACAAGTTAGTTTTTTTATTCAATATAACAGAGTGACTGTCAACCTAAACATGAAGGTTTATAATCATAACTCCAAAACCGAACATGAAATTTGTCTAAAAAAGCCTGTAATATTGAATTTATGTGAGTTTGACCTGAATCAGGTATTTTGCAAAGGTTCAAAAATACAAAAATCAGGTTTTACTGGCCTCATATTGGTCAAACTCAAAATGTCAGTTTTATGAACATAACTCCAAAAATACACATGCAATATGTCTAATAATGCCTGAAGAAATGCATCTTGAGAGATTTCCTAAAAAAAAACATTTGGTACCGTTTGCAAAAACAAAAAGTAATGTTTTACTCAATTTGACAGTAATGTACTTAGAATCCTGAGATAATGCGAATAAAGCAATAAAAATGTATTCCAACATAATTCCTAATCCAAACGTGCAAAGTGTCTAAAAATGCCTGTGATATTGAATACATGTGAGTTTTACTAGGATACAGTTGTTTTTCTATGGTTTGCAAATACAAAAATGAGGTATTACTCAATATGACTGTATACTGTAACACTCAATATGACAGTTATTTAAACATAACTCCTACACCACACATGGAAAATGGCTAATAATGCCTGAAATAATGCATCTTTGGGAGTTTTACTCGAAACATATGCTTTTTTAAATCTTGCAAATGCAAAAAGTAGTTTTTTACTCAATATGACTATAATGTTCTTAGAATCCTGAGATAATGCGAAAAAAGCAATAAAAATGTATTCAAACATAACTTCTAAACAACACATGCAAAATGGCTAATAATGCCTAGAGATATGTATTTTTGTTAGTAGTACTAGAAAAATGATCTTTTGTAAGGTTTCTAAAGACACAAGTTAGTTTTTTTATTCAATATAAACAGTGTGACTGTCAACCTAAACATGAAAGTTTATAATCATAACTCCAAAACCAAATATGAACTTTGTCTAAAAAAAAAGCCTGTAATATTGAATTTATGTGAGTTTGACCTGAATCAGGTATTTTGGAAAGGTTCAAAAATACAAAATCAGGTTTACTGGCCTCATATTGGTCAAACTCAAAATGTCAGTTTATGAAACATAACTCCAAAAATACACATGCAATATGTCTAATAATGCCTGAAGAAATGCATCTTTGAGAGTTTCCCTGAAAAAAAAACTTTTGGTACCGTTTGCAAAAACAAAAAGTAATGTTTTACTCAATTTGACAGTAATGTACTTAGAATCCTGAGATAATGCAATAAAGCAATACAAATGTATTCCAACATAATTCCTAATCCAAACGTGCAAAGTGTCTAAAATGCCTGTGATATTGAATACATGTGAGTTTTACTAGATACAGTTGTTTTTCTATGGTTTGCAAATACAAAAATGAGGTATTACTCAATATGACTGTATACTGTTACACTCAATATGACAGTTATTTAAACATAACTCCTACACCACACATGGAAAATTGCTAATAATGCCTGAAATAATGCATCTTTGGGAGTTTTACTCGAAACATATGCTTTTTTTAAATCTTGCAAATACAAAAAGTAGTTTTTTACTCAATATGACTATAATGTTCTTAGAATCCTGAGATAATGCGAAAAAAGCAATAAAAATGTATTCAAACATAACTTCTAAACAACACATGCAAAATGGCTAATAATGCCTAGATATATGTATTTTTGTTAGTAGTACTAGAAAAATGATCTTTTGTAAGGTTTCTAAAGACACAAGTTAGTTTTTTTATTCAATATAACAGTGTGACTGTCAACCTAAACATGAAAGGTTTATAATCATAACTCCAAAACCAAACATGAACTTTGTCTAAAAAAGCCTGTAATATTGAATTTATGTGAGTTTGACCTGAATCAGGTATTTTGGAAAGGTTCAAAAATACAAAAATCAGGTTTTACTGGCCTCATATTGGTCAAACTCAAAATGTCAGTTTATGAAACATAACTCCAAAAATACACATGCAATTATGTCTAATAATGCCTGAAGAAATGCATCTTTGAGAGTTTTCCTGAAAAAAAAACATTTGGTACCGTTTGCAAAACAAAAAGTAATGTTTTACTCAATTTGACAGTAATGTACTTAGAATCCTGAGATAATGCGAATAAAGCAAATAAAAATGTATTCCAACATAATTCCTAATCCAAACGTGCAAAGTGTCTAAAAATGCCTGTGATATTGAATACATGTGAGTTTTACTAGATACAGTGTTTTTCTATGGTTTGCAAATACAAAAATGAGGTATTACTCAATATGACTGTATACTGTAACACTCAATTATGACAGTTATTTAAACATAACTCCTACACCACACATGGAAAATGGCTAATAATGCCTGAAATAATGCATCTTTGGGAGTTTTACTCGAAACATATGCTTTTTTAAATCTTGCAAATGCAAAAAGTAGTTTTTTTACTCAATATGACTATAATGTTCTTAGAATCCTGAGATAATGCGAAAAAAGCAATAAAAATGTATTCAGTCATAACTTCTAAACAACACATGCAAAATGGCTAATAATGCCTAGAGATATGTATTTTTGGTAGTAGTACTAGAAAAATGATCTTTTGTAAGGGTTTCTAAAGACACAAGTTAGTTTTTTTATTCAATATAACAGTGTGACTGTCAACTAAATATGAAAGGATTATAATCATAACTCCAAAACCAAACATGAACTTTGTCTAAAAAAGCCTGTAATATTGAATTTATGTGAGTTTTGACCTGAATCAGGTATTTGGAAAGGTTCAAAAATACAAAAATCAGGTTTTACTGGCCTCATATTGGTCAAACTCAAAATGTCAGTTTATGAAACATAACTCCAAAAAATACACATGCAATATGTCTTAATAATGCCTGAAGAAATGCATCTTTGAGAGTTTCCTGAAAAAAAAACATTTGGTACCGTTTGCAAAAACAAAAAGTAATGTTTTTACTCAATTTGACAGTAATGTACTTAGAATCCTGAGATAATGCGAATAAAGCAATAAAAATGTATTCCAACATAATTCCTAATCCAAACGTGCAAAGTGTCTAAAAATGCCTGTGATATTGAATACATGTGAGTTTTACTAGATACAGTTGTTTTTCTATGGTTTGCAAATACAAAAATGAGGTATTACTCAATATGACTGTATACTGTAACACTCAATATGACAGTTATTTAAACATAACTCCTACACCACACATGGAAAATGGCTAATAATGCCTGAAATAATGCATCTTTGGGAGTTTTACTCGAAACATATGCTTTTTTAAATCTTGCAAATGCAAAAAGTAGTTTTTTACTCAATATGACTATAATGTTCTTAGAATCCTGAGATAATGCAAAAAAAGCAATAAAAATGTATTCAAACATAACTTCTAAACAACACATGCAAAATGGCTAATAATGCCTAGGAGATATGTATTTTTGTTAGTAGTACTAGAAAATGATCTTTTGTAAGGTTTCTAAAGACACAAGTTAGTTTTTTTATTCAATATAACAGTGTGACTGTCAACCTAAATATGAAGCTTTATAATCATAACTCCAAAACCAAACATGAAATTTGTCCTAAAAAAGCCTGTAATATTGAATTTATGTGAGTTTGACCTGAATCAGGTATTTTGGAAAGGTTCAAAAATACAAAAATCAGGATTTACTGGCCTCATGTTGGTCAAACTCAAAATGTCAGTTTATGAAACATAACTCCAAAAATACACATGCAATATGTCTAATAATGCCTGAAGAAATGCATCTTTGAGAGTTTCCCTGAAAAAAAAACATTTGGTACCGTTTGCAAAAACAAAAAGTAATGTTTTACTCAATTTGACAGTAATGTACTTAGAATCCTGAGATAATGCGAATAAAGCAATAAAAATGTATTCCAACATAATTCCTAATCCAAACGTGCAAAGTGTCTAAAAATGCCTGTGATATTGAATACATGTGAGTTTTTACTAGATACAGTTGTTTTTCTATGGTTTGCAAATACAAAAATGAGGTATTACTCAAAATGACTGTATACTGTAACACTCAATTATGACAGTTATTTAAACATAACTCCTACACCACACATGGAAAATGGCTAATAATGCCTGAAATAATGCATCTTTGGGAGTTTTACTCGAAACATATGCTTTTTTAAATCTTGCAAATGCAAAAAGTAGTTTTTTACTCAATATGACTATAATGTTCTTAGAATCCTGAGATAATGCGAAAAAAGCAATAAAAATGTATTCAAACATAACTTCTAAACAACACATGCAAAATGGCTAATAATGCCTAGAGATATGTATTTTTGTTAGTAGTACTAGAAAAATGATCTTTTGTAAGGTTTCTAAAGACACAAGTTAGTTTTTTTTATTCAATATAACAGTGTGACTGTCAACCTAAATATGAAAGGTTTATAATCATAACTCCAAAACAAACATGAAATTTGTCTAAAAAGCCTGTAATATTGAATTTATGTGAGTTTGACCTGAATCAGGTATTTTGGAAAGGTTCAAAAATACAAAAATCAGGTTTACTGGCTCATATTGGTCAAACTCAAATGTCAGTTTATGAAACATAACTCCAAAAACACAATGCAATATGTCTAATAATGCCTGAAGAAATGCATCTTTGAGAGTTTCCCCTGAAAAAAAAAACATTTGGTACCGTTTGCAAAAACAAAAAGTAATGTTTTACTCAATTTGACAGTAATGTACTTAGAATCCTGAGATAATGCGAATAAAGCAATAAAATGTATTCCAACATAATTCCTAATCCAAACGTTGCAAAGTGTCTAAAAATGCCTGTGATATTGAATACATGTGAGTTTTACTAGATACAGTTGTTTTTCTATGGTTTGCAAATACAAAAATGAGGTATTACTCAATATGACTGTATACTGTAACACTCAATATGACAGTTATTTAAACATAACTCCTACACCCACACATGGAAAATGGCTAATAATGCCTGAAATAATGCATCTTTGGGAGTTTTACTCGAAACATATGCTTTTTTAATCTTGCAAATGCAAAAAGTAGTTTTTTTACTCAATATGACTATAATGTTCTTAGAATCCTGAGATAATGCGAAAAAAGCAATAAAAATGTATTCAGTCATAACTTCTAAACAACACATGCAAAATGGCTAATAATGCCTAGAGATATGTATTTTTGGTAGTAGTACTAGAAAAATGATCTTTTGTAAGGTTTCTAAAGACACAAGTTAGTTTTTTTATTCAATATAACAGTGTGACTGTCAACCTAAATATGAAAGGATTATAATCATAACTCCAAAACCAAACATGAACTTTGTCTAAAAAAGCCTGTAATATTGAATTTATGTGAGTTTGACCTGAATCAGGTATTTTTGGAAAGGTTCAAAAATACAAAAATCAGGTTTTACTGGCCTCATATTGGTCAAACTCAAATGTCAGTTTATGAAACATAACTCCAAAAATACACATGCAATATGTCTAATAATGCCTGAAGAAATGCATCTTTGAGAGTTTCCCTGAAAAAAAAACATTGGTACCGTTTGCAAAAACAAAAAGTAATGTTTTACTCAATTTGACAGTAATGTACTTAGAATCCTGAGATAATGCGAATAAAGCAATAAAAATGTATTCCAACATAATTCCTAATCCAAACGTGCAAAGTGTCTAAAAATGCCTGTGATATTGAAATACATGTGAGTTTTACTAGATACAGTTGTTTTTCTATGGTTTGCAAATACAAAAATGAGGTATTACTCCAATATGACTGTATACTGTAACACTCAATATGACAGTTATTTAAACATAACTCCTACACCACACATGGAAAATGGCTAATAATGCCTGAAATAATGCATCTTTGGGAGTTTTACTCGAAACATATGCTTTTTTAAATCTTGCAAATGCAAAAAGTAGTTTTTTACTCAATATGACTATAATGTTCTTAGAATCCTGAGATAATGCAAAAAAAGCAATAAAAATGTATTCAAACATAACTTCTAAACAACACATGCAAAATGGATAATAATGCCTAGAGATATGTATTTTTGTTAGTAGTACTAGAAAAATGATCTTTTGTAAGGTTTCTAAAGACACAAGTTAGTTTTTTTATTCAATATAACAGTGTGACTGTCAACCTAAATATGAAAGCTTTATAATCATAACTCCAAAACCAAACATGAAATTTGTCTAAAAAAGCCTGTAATATTGAATTTATGTGAGTTTGACCTGAATCAGGTATTTTGGAAAGGTTCAAAATACAAAAATCAGTTTTTACTGGCCTCATGTTGGTCAAACTCAAAATGTCAGTTTATGAAACATAACTCCAAAAATACACATGCAATATGTCTAATAATGCCTGAAGAAATGCATCTTTGAGAGTTTCCCTGAAAAAAAAACATTTGGTACCGTTTGCAAAAACAAAAAGTAATGTTTTACTCAATTTGACAGTAATGTACTTAGAATCCTGAGATAATGCGAATAAAGCAATAAAAATGTATTCCAACATAATTCCTAATCCAAACGTGCAAAGTGTCTAAAAATGCCTGTGATATTGAATACATGTGAGTTTTACTAGATACAGTTGTTTTTCTATGGTTTGCAAATACAAAAATGAGGTATTACTCAATATGACTGTATACTGTAACACTCAATATGACAGTTATTTAAACATAACTCCTACACCACACATGGAAAATGGCTAATAATGCCTGAAATAATGCATCTTTGGGAGTTTTACTCGAAACATATGCTTTTTTAAATCTTGCAAATGCAAAAAGTAGTTTTTTACTCAATATGACTATAATGTTCTTAGAATCCTGAGATAATGCGAAAAAAGCAATAAAAATGTATTCAAACATAACTTCTAACAACACATGCAAAATGGCTAATAATGCCTAGAGATATGTATTTTTTGTTAGTAGTACTAGAAAAATGATCTTTTGTAAGGTTTCTAAAGACACAAGTTAGTTTTTTTATTCAATATAACAGTGTGACTGTCAACCTAAATATGAAAAGGTTTATAATCATAACTCCAAAACCAAACATGAAATTTGTCTAAAAAAGCCTGTAATATTGAATTTATGTGAGTTTTGACCTGAATCAGGTATTTTGGAAAGGTTCAAAAATACAAAAAATCAGGTTTTACTGGCCTCATATTGGTCAAACTCAAAATGTCAGTTTATGAAACATAACTCCAAAAATACACATGCAATATGTCTAATAATGCCTGAAGAAATGCATCTTTGAGAGTTTTCCCTGAAAAAAAAAACATTTGGTACCGTTTGCAAAAACAAAAAGTAATGTTTTACTCAATTTGACAGTAATGTACTTAGAATCCTGAGATAATGCGAATAAAGCAATAAAAATGTATTCCAACATAATTCCTAATCCAAACGTGCAAAGTGTCTAAAAATGCCTGTGATATTGATACATGTGAGTTTTACTAGATACAGTTGTTTTTCTATGGTTTGCAAATACAAAAATGAGGTATTACTCAATATGACTGTATACTGTAACACTCAATATGACAGTTATTTAAACATAACTCCTACACCACACATGGAAAATGGCTAATAATGCCTGAAATAATGCATCTTTGGGAGTTTTTACTCGAAACATATGCTTTTTTAAATCTTGCAAATGCAAAAAGTAGTTTTTTACTCAATATGACTATAATGTTCTTGAATCCCTGAGATAATGCAAAAAAAGCAATAAAAATGTATTCAAACATAACTTCTAAACAACACATGCAAAATGGCTAATAATGCCTAGAGATATGTATTTTTGTTAGTAGTACTAGAAAAATGATCTTTTGTAAGGTTTCTAAAGGACACAAGTTAGTTTTTTTATTCAATATAACAGTGTGACTGTCAACCTAAATATGAAAGCTTTATAATCATAACTCCAAAACCAAACATGAAATTTGTCTAAAAAAGCCTGTAATATTGAATTTATGTGAGTTTGACCTGAATCAGGTATTTTGGAAAGGTTCAAAAATACAAAAAATCAGGTTTTACTGGCCTCATGTTGGTCAAACTCAAAATGTCAGTTTATGAAACATAACTCCAAAAATACACATGCAATATGTCTAATAATGCCTGAAGAAATGCATCTTTGAGAGTTTCCCTGAAAAAAAACATTTGGTACCGTTTGCAAAAACAAAAAGTAATGTTTTACTCAATTTGACAGTAATGTACTTAGAATCCTGAGATAATGCGAATAAAGCAATAAAAATGTATTCCAACATAATTCCTAATCCAAACGTGCAAAGTGTCTAAAAATGCCTGTGATATTGAATACATGTGAGTTTTACTAGATACAGTTGTTTTTCTATGGTTTGCAAATACAAAAATGAGGTATTACTCAATATGACTGTATACTGTAACACTCAATATGACAGTTATTTAAACATAACTCCTACACCACACATGGAAAATGGCTAATAATGCCTGAAATAATGCATCTTTGGGAGTTTTACTCGAAACATATGCTTTTTTAAATCTTGCAAATGCAAAAGTAGTTTTTTACTCAATATGACTATAATGTTCTTAGAATCCTGAGATAATGCGAAAAAAAGCAATAAAAATTTAATTCAAACATAACTTCTAAACAACACATGCAAAATGGCTAATAATGCCTAGAGATATGTATTTTTGTTAGTAGTAACTAGAAAAATGATCTTTTGTAAGGTTTCTAAAGACACAAGTTAGTTTTTTTATTCATATAACAGTGTGACTGTCAACCTAAATATGAAAGGTTTATAATCATAACTCCAAAACCAAACATGAAATTTGTCTAAAAAAGCCTGTAATATTGAATTTATGTGAGTTTGACCTGAATCAGGTATTTGGAAAGGTTCAAAAATACAAAAATCAGGTTTTACTGGCCTCATATTGGTCAAACTCAAAATGTCAGTTTATGAAACATAACTCCAAAAATACACATGCAATATGTCTAATAATGCTGAAGAAATGCATCTTTGAGAGTTTCCCTGAAAAAAAAAACATTTGGTACCGTTTGCAAAAACAAAAAGTAATGTTTTACTCAATTTGACAAGTAATGTACTTAGAATCCTGAGATAATGCGAATAAAGCAATAAAAATGTATTCCAACATAATTCCTAATCCAAACGTGCAAAGAGTCCTAAAATGCCTGTGATATTGAATACATGTGAGTTTTACTAGATACAGTTGTTTTTTCTATGGTTCTGCCAAATACAAAAATGAGGTATTACTCAATATGACTGTATACTGTAACACTCAATATGACAGTTATTTAAACATAACTCCTACACCACACATGGAAAAATGGCTAATAATGCCTGAATAATGCATCTTTGGGAGTTTTACTGGAAACATATGCTTTTTTCAAATCTTGCAAATGCAAAAAGTAGTTTTTTACTCAATATGACTATAATGTTCTTAGAATCCTGAGATAATGCGAAAAAAGCAATAAAAATGTATTCAAACATAACTTCTAAACAACACATGCAAAATGGCTAATAATACCTAGAGATATGTATTTTTGTTAGTAGTAACTAGAAAATGATCTTTTTGTAAGGTTTCTAAAGACACAAGTTAGTTTTTTTATTCAATATAACAGTGTGACTGTCAACCTAAATATGAAAGGTTTATAATCATAACTCCAAAACCAAACATGAAATTTGTCTAAAAAAGCCTGTAATATTGAATTTATGTGAGTTTGACCTGAATCAGGTATTTTGGAAAGGTTCAAAAATACAAAATCAGGTTTTACTGGCCTCATGTTGGTCAAACTCAAAATGTCAGTTTATGAAACATAACTCCAAAAATACACATGCAATATGTCTAATAATGCCTGAAGAAATGCATCTTTGAGAGTTTCCCTGAAAAAAAAACATTTGGTACCGTTTGCAAAAAACAAAAAGTAATGTTTTACTCAATTTGACAGTAATGTACTTAGAATCGTGAGATATGCGAATAAAGCAATAAAAATGTATTCCAACATAATTCCTAATCCAAACGTGCAAAGTGTCTAAAAATGCCTGTGATATTGAATACATGTGAGTTTTACTAGATACAGTTGTTTTTCTATGGTTTGCAAATACAAAAATGAGGTATTACTCCAATATGACTGTATACTGTAACACTCAATATGACAGTTATTTAAACATAACTCCTACACCACACATGGAAAATGGCTAATAATGCCTGAAATAATGCATCTTTGGGAGTTTTACTCGAAACATAGCTTTTTTAAATCTTGCAAATGCAAAAAGTAGTTTTTTACTCATATGACTATAATGTTCTTAGAATCCTGAGATAATGCGAAAAAAGCAATAAAAATGTATTCAAACATAACTTCTAAACAACACATGCAAAAAGGCTAATAATACCTAGAGATATGTATTTTTGTTAGTAGTACTAGAAAAATGATCTTTTGTAAGGTTTCTAAAGACACAAGTTAGTTTTTTTATTCAATATAACAGTGTGACTGTCAACCTAAATATGAAAGGTTTATAATCATAACTCCAAAACCAAACATGAAATTTGTCTAAAAAAGCCTGTAATATTGAATTTATGTGAGTTTTGACCTGAATCAGGTATTTTGGAAAGGTTCAAAAATACAAAAATCAGGTTTTACTGGCCTCATATTGGTCAAACTCAAAATGTCAGTTTATGAAACATAACTCCAAAAATACACATGCAATATGTCTAATAATGCCTGAAGAAATGCATCTTTGAGAGTTTTCCTGGAAAAAAAAACATTTGGTACAGTTTGTAAAAACAAAAAGTAATGTTTTACTCAATTTGACAGTAATGTACTTAGAATCCTGAGATAATGCGAATAAAGCAATAAAAATGTATTCCAACATAATTCCTAATCCAAACGTGCAAAATGTCTAAAAATGCCTGTGATATTGAATACATGTGAGTTTACTAGATACAGTTGTTTTTCTATGGTTTGCAAATACAAAAATGAGGTATTACTCAATATGACTGTATACTGTAACACTCAATATGACTGTTATTTAAACATAACTCCCTACACGACACATGGAAAATGGCTAATAATGCCTGAAATAATGCATCTTTGGAGTTTTACTCGAAACATATGCTTTTTTAAATCTTGCAAATGCAAAAAGTAGTTTTTTTACTCAATATGACTATAATGTTTCTTAGAATCCTGAGATAATGCGAAAAAAGCAATACAAATGTATTCAAACATAACTTCTAAACAACACATGCAAAATGGCTAATAATGCCTAGAGATATGTATTGTTGTTAGTAGTACTAGAAAAATGATCTTTTGTAAGGTTTTCTAAAGACACAAGTTAGTTTTTTTTATTCAATATAACAGTGTGACTGTCAACCTAAATATGAAAGTTTATAATCATAACTCCAAACCAAACATGAGCTTTTGTCTATAAAAGCCTGTAAATATTGAATTTATGTGAGTTTGACCTGAATCAGGTATTTGGAAAGGTTCAAAAATACAAAAATCAGGTTTTACTGGCCTCATATTGGTCAAACTCAAAATTGTCAGTTTATGTAACATAACTCCAAAAATACACATGCAATATGTCTAATAATGCCTGAAGAAATGCATCTTTGAGAGTTTCCCTGAAAAAAAAACATTTGGTACCGTTTGCAAAAACAAAAAGTAATGTTTTACTCAATTTGACAGTAATGTACTTAGAATCCTGAGATAATGCGAATAAAGCAATAAAAATGTATTCCAACATAATTCCTAATCCAAACGTGCAAAGTGTCTAAAAATGCCTGTGATATTGAATACATGTGAGTTTTACTAGATACAGTTGTTCTTTCTATGGTTTGCAAATACAAAATGAGGTATTACTCAATATGACTGTATACTGTAACACTCAATATGACAGTTATTTAAACATAACTCCTACACCACACATGGAAAATGGCTAATAATGCCTGAAATAATGCATCTTTGGGAGTTTTACTCGAAACATATTCTTTTTTAAATCTTGCAAATGCAAAAAGTAGTTTTTTACTCAATATGACTATAATGTTCTTAGAATCCTGGAGATAATGCGAAAAAAAGCAATAAAAATGTATTCAAACATAACTTCTAAACAACACATGCAAAATGGCTAATAATGCCTAGAGATATGTATTTTTGTTAGTAGTACTAGAAAAATGATCTTTTGTAAGGGTTTCTAAAGACACAAGTTAGTTTTTTTTATTCAATATAACAGAGTGACTGTCAACCTAAACATGAAAGGTTTATAATCATAACTCCAAAACCAAACATGAAATTTGTCTAAAAAAGCCTGTAATATTGAATTTATGTGAGTTTGACCTGAATCAGGTATTTTGGAAAGGTTCAAAAATACAAAAATCAGGTTTTACTGGCCTCATATTGGTCAAACTCAAAATGTCAGTTTATGAAACATAACTCCAAAAATACACATGCAATATGTCTAATAATGCCTGAAGAAATGCATCTTTGAGAGTTTCCCTGAAAAAAAAACATTTGGTACCGTTTTGCAAAAACAAAAAGTAATGTTTTACTCAATTTGACAGTAATGTACTTAGAATCCTGAGATAATGCGAATAAAGCAATAAAAATGTATTCCAACATAATTCCTAATCCAAACGTGCAAAGTGTCTAAAAATGCCTGTGATATTGAATACATGTGAGTTTTACTAGATACAGTTGTTTTTCTATGGTTTGCAAATACAAAAATGAGGTATTACTCAATATGACTGTATACTGTAACACTCAATATGACAGTTTATTTAAACATAACTCCTACACCACACATGGAAAATGGCTAATAATGCCTGAAATAATGCATCTTTGGGAGTTTTACTCGGAAACATATGCTTTTTTAATTCTTGCAAATGCAAAAGTAGTTTTTTACTCAATATGACTATAATGTTCTTAGAATCCTGAGAAATGCGAAAAAAGCAATAAAAATGTATTCAAACATAACTTCTAAACAACACATGCAAAATGGCTAATAATACCTAGAGATATGTATTTTTGTTAGTAGTACTAGAAAAATGATCTTTTGTAAGGTTTCTAAAGACACAAGTTAGTTTTTTTATTCAATATAACAGTGTGACTGTCAACCTAAATATGAAAGGTTTATAATCATAACTCCAAAACCAACATGAAATTTGTCTAAAAAAGCCTGTAATATTGAATTTATGTGAGTTTGACCTGAATCATGTATTTTGGAAAGGTTCAAAAATACAAAAATCAGGTTTTACTGGCCTCATGTTGGTCAAACTCAAAATGTCAGTTTATGAAACATAACTCCAAAAATACACATGCAATATGTCTAATAATGCCTGAAGAAATGCAATCTTTGAGAGTTTCCCTGAAAAAAAAACATTTGGTACCGTTTGCAAAAACAAAAAGTAATGTTTTACTCAATTTGACAGTAATGTACTTAGAATCGTGAGATAATGCGAATAAAGCAATAAAAATGTATTCCAACATAATTCCTAATCAAACGTGCAAAGTGTCTAAAAATGCCTGTGATATTGAATACATGTGAGTTTTACTAGATACAGTTGTTTTTCTATGGTTTGCAAATACAAAAATGAGGTATTACTCAATATGACTGTATACTGTAACACTCAATATGACAGTTATTTAAACATAACTCCTACACCACACATGGAAAATGGCTAATAATGCCTGAAATAATGCATCTTTGGGAGTTTTACTCGAAACATATGCTTTTTTAAATCTTGCAAATGCAAAAAGTAGTTTTTTACTCAATATGATATAATGTTCTTAGAATCCTGAGATAATGCGAAAAAAGCAATAAAAATGTATTCAAACATAACTTCTAAACAACACATGCAAAATGGCTAATAATGCCTAGAGATATGTATTTTTGTTAGTAGTACTAGAAAAATGATCTTTTGTAAGGTTTCTAAAGACACAAGTTAGTTTTTTTTATTTCAATATAACAGTGTGACTGTCAACCTAAATATGAAAGGTTTTATAATCATAACTCCAAAACCAAACATGAACTTTGTCTAAAAAAGCCTGTAATATTGAATTTATGTGAGTATGACCTGAATCAGGTATTTTGGAAAGGTTCAAAAATACAAAAAACAGGATTTTCTGGCCTCATATTGGTTCAAACTCAAAATGTCAGTTTATGAAACATAACTCCAAAAATACACATGCAATATGTCTAATAATGCCCTGAAGAAATGCATCTTTGAGAGTTTCCCTGAAAAAAAACATTTGGTACCGTTTGCAAAAACAAAAAGTAATGTTTTTACTCAATTTGACAGTAATGTACTTAGAATCCTGAGATAATGCGAATAAAGCAATAAAAATGTATTCCAACATAATTCCTAATCCAAACGTGCAAAGTGTCTAAAAATGCCTGTGATATTGAATACATGTGAGTTTTACTAGGATAACAGTTGTTTTTCTATGGTTTTTGCAAATACAAAAATGAGGTATTACTCAATATGACTGTACTACTGTAACACTCAATATGACAGTTATTTGAAACATAACTCCTACACCACACATGGAAAATGGCTAATAATGCCTGAAATAATGCATCTTTGGGAGTTTTACTGGAAACATATGCTTTTTTCAAATCTTGCAAATGCAAAAAGTAGTTTTTTACTCAATATGACTATAATGTTCTTAGAATCCGGAGATAATGCGAAAAAAGCAATAAAAATGTATTCAAACATACTTCTAAACAACACATGCAAAATGGCTAATAATACCTAGAGATATGTATTTTTGTTAGTAGTACTAGAAAAATGATCTTTTGTAAGGGTTTCTAAAGACACAAGTTAGTTTTTTTATTCAATATAACAGTGTGACTGTCACCTAAATATGAAAGGTTTATAATCATAACTCCAAAACCAAACATGAAATTTGTCTAAAAAGCCTGTAATATTGAATTTATGTGAGTTTGACCTGAATCAGGTATTTTGGAAAGGTTCAAAAATACAAAAATCAGGTTTTACTGGCTCATATTGGTCAAACTCAAAATGTCAGTTTATGAAACATAACTCCAAAAATACACATGCAATATGTCTAATAATGCCTGAAGAAATGCATCTTTGAGAGTTTTCTGAAAAAAAAAATATTTGGTACCGTTTGTAAAAACAAAAAGTAATGTTTTACTCAATTTGACAGTAATGTACTTAGAATCCTGAGATAATGCGAATAAAGCAATAAAAATGTATTCCAACATAATTCCTAATCAAACGTGCCAAAATGTCTAAAAATGCCTGTGATATTGAATACATGTGAGTTTTACTAGATACAGTTGTTTTTCTATGGTTTGCAAATACAAAAATGAGGTATTACTCAATATGACTGTATACTGTAACACTCAATATGACTGTTATTTAAACATAACTCCTACACCCACACATGGAAAATGGCTAATAATGCCTGAAATAATGCATCTTTGGAGTTTTACTCGAAACATATGCTTTTTTAAATCTTGCAAATGCAAAAAGTAGTTTTTTACTCAATATGACTATAATGTTCTTAGAATCCTGAGATAATGCGAAAAAAGCAATACAAATGTATTCAAACATAACTTCTAAACAACACATGCAAAATGGCTAATAATGCCTAGAGATATGTATTTTGTTAGTAGTACTAGAAAAATGATCTTTTGTAAGGTTTCTAAAGACACAAGTTAGTTGTTTTATTCAATATAACAGTGTGACTGTCAACCTAAATATGAAAGGTTTATAATCATAACTCCAAAACCAAACATGAGCTTTTGTCTATAAAAGCTGTAATATTGAATTTATGTGAGTTTGACCTGAATCAGGTATTTTGGAAAGGTTCAAAAATACAAAAATCAGGTTTTACTGGCCTCATATTGGTCAAACTCAAATGTCAGTTTATGTAACATAACTCCAAAAATACACATGCAATATGTCTAATAATGCCTGAAAAAATGCATCTTTGAGAGTTTCCCTGAAAAAAAACATTTGGGTACCGTTTGCAAAAACAAAAAGTAATGTTTTACTCAATTTGACAGTAATGTACTTAGAATCCTGAGATAATGCGAATAAAGCAATAAAAATGTATTCCAACATAATTCCTAATCCAAAACGTGCAAAGTGTCTAAAAATGCCTGTGATATTGAATACATGTGAGTTTTTACTAGATACAGTTGTTTTTCTATGGTTTGCAAATACAAAAATGAGGTATTACTCAATATGACTGTATACTGTAACACTCAATATGACAGTTATTTAAACATAACTCCTACACCACACATGGAAAATGGCTAATAATGCCTGAAATAATGCATCTTTGGGAGTTTTACTCGAAACATATGCTTTTTTAATCTTGCAAATGCAAAAGTAGTTTTTTACTCAATATGACTATAATGTTCTTAGAATCCTGAGATAATGCGAAAAAAGCAATAAAAATGTATTCAAACATAACTTCTAAACAACACATGCAAAATGGCTAATAATGCTAGAGATCTGTATTTTTGTTAGTAGTACTAGAAAAATGATCTTTTGTAAGGTTTCTAAAGACACAAGTTAGTTTTTTTATTCAATATAACAGAGTGACTGTCAACCTAAACATGAAAGGTTTATAATCATAACTCCAAACCAAACATGAAATTTGTCTAAAAAAGCCTGTAATATTGAATTTATGTGAGTTTGACCTGAATCAGGTATTTTGGAAAGGTTCAAAAATACAAAAATCAGGTTTTACTGGCCTCATATTGGTCAAACTCAAAATGTCAGTTTATGAAACATAACTCCAAAAATACACATGCAATATGTCTAATAATGCCTGAAGAAATGCATCTTTGAGAGATTTCCTGAAAAAAAACATTTGGTACCGTTTGCAAAAACAAAAAGTAATGTTTTACTCAATTTGACAGTAATGTACTTAGAATCCTGAGATAATGCGAATAAAGCAATAAAAATGTATTCCAACATAATTCCTAATCCAAACGTGCAAAATGTCTAAAAATGCCTGTGATATTGAATACATGTGAGTTTTACTAGATACAGTTGTTTTTATATGGTTTGCAAATACAAAAATGAGGTATTACTCAATATGACTGTATACTGTAACACTCAATATGACAGTTATTTAAACATAACTCCTACACCACACATGGAAAATGGCTAATAATGCCTGAAATAATGCATCTTTGGGAGTTTTACTCGAAACATATGCTTTTTTGAATCTTGCAAATGCAAAAAGTAGTTTTTTACTCAATATGACTATAATGTTCTTAGAATCCTGAGATAATGCGAAAAAAGCAATAAAAATGTATTCAAACATAACTTCTAAACAACACATGCAAAATGGCTAATAATGCCTAGAGATATGTATTTTTGTTAGTAGTACTAGAAAAATGATCTTTTGTAAGGTTTCTAAAGACACAAGTTAGTTTTTTTATTCAATATAACAGAGTGACTGTCAACCTAAACATGAAATGTTTATAATCATAACTCCAAAACCAAACATGAAATTTGTCTAAAAAAGCCTGTAATATTGAATTTATGTGAGTTTGACCTGAATCAGGTATTTTGGAAAGGTTCAAAAATACAAAAATCAGGTTTTACTGGCCTCATATTGGTCAAACTCAAAATGTCAGTTTATGAAACATAACTCCAAAAATACACATGCAATATGTCTAATAATGCCTGAAGAAATGCATCTTTGAGAGTTTTCCTGAAAAAAAACATTTGGTACCGTTTGCAAAAACAAAAAGTAATGTTTTACTCAGTTTGACAGTAATGTACTTAGAATCCTGAGATAATGCGAATAAAGCAATAAAAATGTATTCCAACATAATTCCTAATCCAAACGTGCAAAGTGTCTAAAAATGCCTGTGATATTGAATACATGTGAGTTTTACTAGATACAGTTGTTTTTCTATGGTTTGCAAATACAAAAATGAGGTATTACTCAATATGACTGTATACTGTAACACTCAATATGACAGTTATTTAAACATAACTCCTACACCACACATGGAAAATGGCTAATAATGCCTGAAATAATGCATCTTTGGGAGTTTTACTCGAAACATATGCTTTTTTAAATCTTGCAAATGCAAAAAGTAGTTTTTTACTCAATATGACTATAATGTTCTTAGAATCCTGAGATAATGCGAAAAAAGCAATAAAAATGTATTCAAACATAACTTCTAAACAACACATGCAAAATGGCTAATAATGCCTAGAGATATGTATTTTTGTTAGTAGTACTAGAACAATGATCTTTTGTAAGGTTTCTAAAGACACAAGTTAGTTTTTTTATTCAATATAACAGTGTGACTGTCAACCTAAATATGAAAGGTTTATAATCATAACTCCAAAACCAAACATGAACTCTGTCTAAAAAAGCCTGTAATATTGAATTTATGTGAATTTGACCTGAATCAGGCATTTTGGAAAGGTTCAAAAATACAAAAATCAGGTTTTACTGGACTCATATTGGTCAAACTCAAAATGTCAGTTTGTGAAACATAACTCCAAAAATACACATGCAATATGTCTAATAATGCCTGAAGAAATGCATCTTTGAGAGTTTTCCTGAAAAAAAAAACATTTGGTACCGTTTGCAAAAACAAAAAGTAATGTTTTACTCAATTTGACAGTTATGTACTTAGAATCCTGAGATAATGCGAATAAAGCAATAAAAATATATTCCAACATAATTCCTAATCCAAACGTGCAAAGTGTCTAAAAATGCCTGTGATATTGAATACATGTGAGTTTTACTAGATACAGTTGTTTTTCTATGGTTTGCAAATACAAAAATGAGGTATTACTCAATATGACTGTATACTGTAACACTCAATATGACAGTTATTTAAACATAACTCTTACACCACACATGGAAAATGGCTAATAATGCCTGAAATAATGCATCTTTGGGAGTTTTACTCGAAACATATGCTTTTTTAAATCTTGCAAATGCAAAAAGTAGTTTTTTACTCAATATGACTATAATGTTCTTAGAATCCTGAGATAATGCGAAAAAAGCAATAAAAATGTATTCAAACATAACTTCTAAACAACACATGCAAAATGGCTAATAATGCCTACGGATATGTATTTTTGTTAGTAGTATTAGAAAAATTATCTTTTGTAAGGTTTCTAAAGACACAAGTTAGTTTTTTTATTCAATATAACAGAGTGACTGTCAACCTAAATATGAAAGGTTTATAATCATAACTCCAAAACCAAACATGAACTCTGTCTAAAAAAGCCTGTAATATTGAATTTATGTGAGTTTGACCTGAATCAGGTATTTTGGAAAGGTTCAAAAATACAAAAATCAGGTTTTACTGGCCTCATATTGGTCAAACTCAAAATGTCAGTTTATGAAACATAACTCCAAAAATACACATGCAATATGTCTAATAATGCCTGAAGAAATGCATCTTTGAGAGTTTCCCTGAAAAAAAAACTTTTGGTACCGTTTGCAAAAACAAAAAGTAATGTTTTACTCAATTTGACAGTAATGTACTTAGAATCCTGAGATAATGCGAATAAAGCAATAAAAATGTATTCCAACATAATTCCTAATCCAAACGTGCAAAGTGTCTAAAAAGGCCTGTGATATTGAATACATGTGAGTTTTACTAGATACAGTTGTTTTTCTATGGTTTGCAAATACAAAAATGAGGTATTACTCAATATGACTGTATACTGTAACACTCAATATGACAGTTATTTAAACATAACTCCTACACCACACATGGAAAATGGCAAATAATGCCTGAAATAATGCATCTTTGGGAGTTTTACTGGAAACATATGCTTTTTTAAATCTTGCAAATGCAAAAAGTAGTTTTTTACTCAATATGACTATAATGTTCTTAGAATCCTGAGATAATGCGAAAAAAGCAATAAAAATGTATTCAAACATAACTTCTAAACAACACATGCAAAATGGCTAATAATGCCTAGAGATATGTATTTTTGTTAGTAGTACTAGAAAAATGATCTTTTGTAAGGTTTCTGAAGACACAAGTTAGTTTTTTTATTCAATATAACAGTGTGACTGTCAACCTAAATATGAAAGGTTTATAATCATAACTCCAAAACCAAACATGAAATTTGTCTAAAAAAGCCTGTAATATTGAATTTATGTGAGTTTGACCTGAATCAGGTATTTTGGAAAGGTTCAAAAATACAAAAATCAGGTTTTACTGGCCTCATATTGGTCAAACTCAAAATGTCAGTTTATGAAACATAACTCCAAAAATACACATGCAATATGTCTAATAATGCCTGAAGAAATGCATCTTTGAGAGTTTCCCTGAAAAAAAAAACATTTGGTACCGTTTGCAAAAACAAAAAGTAATGTTTTACTCAATTTGACAGTTATGTACTTAGAATCCTGAGATAATGCGAATAAAGCAATAAAAATGTATTCCAACATAATTCCTAATCCAAACGTGCAAAGTGTCTAAAAATGCCTGTGATATTGAATACATGTGAGTTTTACTAGATACAGTTGTTTTTCTATGGTTTGCAAATACAAAAATGAGGTATTACTCAATATGACTGTATACTGTAACACTCAATATGACAGTTATTTAAACATAACTCTTACACCACACATGGAAAATGGCTAATAATGCCTGAAATAATGCATCTTTGGGAGTTTTACTCGAAACATATGCTTTTTTAAATCTTGCAAATGCAAAAAGTAGTTTTTTACTCAATATGACTATAATGTTCTTAGAATCCTGAGATAATGCGAAAAAAGCAATAAAAATGTATTCAAACATAACTTCTAAACAACACATGCAAAATGGCTAATAACGCCTACAGATATGTATTTTTGTTAGTAGTACTAGAAAAATGATCTTTTGTAAGGTTTCTAAAGACACAAGTTAGTTTTTTTATTCAATATAAGAGAGTGACTGTCAACCTAAATATGAAAGGTTTATAATCATAACTCCAAAACCAAACATGAACTCTGTCTAAAAAAGCCTGTAATATTGAATTTATGTGAGTTTGACCTGAATCAGGTATTTTGGAAAGGTTCAAAAATACAAAAATCAGGTTTTACTGGCCTCATATTGGTCAAACTCAAAATGTCAATTTATGAAACATAACTCCAAAAATACACATGCAATATGTCTAATAATGCCTGAAGAAATGCATCTTTGAGAGTTTCCCTGAAAAAAAAACTTTTGGTACCGTTTGCAAAAACAAAAAGTAATGTTTTACTCAATTTGACAGTAATGTACTTAGAATCCTGAGATAATGCGAATAAAGCAATAAAAATGTATTCCAACATAATTCCTAATCCAAACGTGCAAAGTGTCTAAAAAGGCCTGTGATATTGAATACATGTGAGTTTTACTAGATACAGTTGTTTTTCTATGGTTTGCAAATACAAAAATGAGGTATTACTCAATATGACTGTATACTGTAACACTCAATATGACAGTTATTTAAACATAACTCCTACACCACACATGGAAAATGGCTAATAATGCCT
Organism: Nerophis ophidion; assembly: GCF_033978795.1. NCBI lineage: Eukaryota > Metazoa > Chordata > Actinopteri > Syngnathiformes > Syngnathidae > Nerophis > Nerophis ophidion. Next base: position 30,870 of record NW_026907251.1, on the reverse strand, counting down.
GAAATAATGCATCTTTGGGAGTTTTACTCGAAACATATGCTTTTTTAAATCTTGCAAATGCAAAAAGTAGTTTTTTACTCAATATGACTATAATGTTCTTAGAATCCTGAGAAAATGCGTAAAAAGCAATAAAAATGTATTCAAACATAACTTCTAAACAACACATGCAAAATGGCTAATAATGCCTCGAGATATGTATTTTTGTTAGTAGTACTAGAAAAATGATCTTTTGTAAGGTTTCTAAAGACACAAGTTAGTTTTTTTATTCAATATAACAGTGTGACTGTCAACCTAAACATGAAAGGTTTATAATCATAACTCCAAAACCAAACATGAACTTTGTCTAAAAAAGCCTGTAATATTGAATTTATGTGAGTTTGACCTGAATCAGGTATTTTGGAAAGGTTCAAAAATACAAAAATCAGGTTTTACTGGCCTCATATTGGTCAAACTCAAAATGTCAGTTTATGAAACATAACCACAAAAATACACATGCAATATGTCTAATAATGCCTGAAGAAATGCATCTTTGAGAGTTTCCCTGAAAAAAAAACATTTGGTACCGTTTGCAAAAACAAAAAGTAATGTTTTACTCAATTTGACAGTAATGTACTTAGAATCCTGAGATAATGCGAATAAAGCAATAAAATTGTATTCCAACTTAATTCCTAATCCAAACGTGCAAAGTGTCTAAAAATGCCTGTGATATTGAATACATGTGAGTTTTACTAGATACAGTTGTTTTTCTATGGTTTGCAAATACAAAAATGAGGTATTACTCAATATGACTGTATACTGTAACACTCAATATGACAGTTATTTAAACATAACTCCTACACCACACATGGAAAATGGCTAATAATGCCTGAAATAATGCATCTTTGGGAGTTTTACTCGAAACATATGCTTTTTTAAATCTTGCAAATGCAAAAAGTAGTTTTTTACTCAATGTGACTATAATGTTCTTAGAATCCTGAGATAATGCGAAAAAAGCAATAAAAATATATTCAAACATAACTTCTAAACAACACATTCAAAATGGCTAATAATGCCTAGAGATATGTATTTTTGTTAGTAGTACTAGAAAAATTATCTTTTGTAAGGTTTCTAAAGACACAAGTTAGTTTTTTTATTCAATATAACAGTGTGACTGTCAACCTAAATATGAAAGGTTTATAATCATAACTCCAAAACCAAACATGAACTTTGTCTAAAAAAGCCTGTAATATTGAATTTATGTGAGTTTGACCTGAATCAGGTATTTTGGAAAGGTTCAAAAATACAAAAATCAGGTTTTACTGGCCTCATATTGGTCAAACTCAAAATGTCAGTTTATGAAACATAACTCCAAAAATACACATGCAATATGTTTAATAATGCCTGAAGAAATGCATCTTTGAGAGTTTCCCTGAAAAAAAAAACATTTGGTACCGTTTGCAAAAACAAAAAGTAATGTTTTACTCAATTTGACAGTAATGTACTTAGAATACTGATATAATGCGAATAAAGCAATAAAAATGTATTCCAACATAATTCCTAATCCAAACGTGCAAAGTGTCTAAAAATGCCTGTGATATTGAATACATGTGAGTTTTACTAGAACAGTTGTTTTTCTATAGTTTGCAAATACAAAAATGAGGTATTACTCAATATGACTGTATACTGTAACACTCAATATGACAGTTATTTAAACATAACTCCTACACCACACATGGAAAATGGCTAATAATGCCTGAAATAATGCATCTTTGGGAGTTTTACTGGAAACATATGCTTTTTTAAATCTTGCAAATGCAAAAAGTAGTTTTTTACTCAATATGACTATAACGTTCTTAGAATCCTGAGATAATGCGAAAAAAGCAATAAAAATGTATTCAAACATAACTTCTAAACAACACATGCAAAATGGCTAATAATGCCTAGAGATATGTATTTTTGTTAGTAGTACTAGAAAAATGATCTTTTGTAAGGTTTCTAAAGACACAAGTTAGTTTTTTTATTCAATATAACAGTGTGACTGTCAACCTAAATATGAAAGGTTTATAATCATAACTCCAAAACCAAACATGAACTTTGTCTAAAAAAGCCTGTAATATTGAATTTATGTGAGTTTGACCTGAATCAGGTATTTTGGAAAGGTTCAAAAATACAAAAATCAGGTTTTACTGGCCTCATATTGGTCAAACTCAAAATGTCAGTTTATGAAACATAACTCCAAAAATACACATGCAATATGTCTAATAATGCCTGAAGAAATGCATCTTTGAGAGTTTTCCTGAAAAAAAAACATTTTGTACCGTTTGCAAAAACAAAAAGTAATGTTTTACTCAATTTGACAGTTATGTACTTAGAATCCTGAGATAATGCGAATAAAGCAATAAAAATGTATTCCAACATAATTCCTAATCCAAACGTGCAAAGTGTCTAAAAATGCCTGTGATATTTGAATACATGTGAGTTTTACTAGATACAGTTGTTTTTCTATGGTTTGCAAATACAAAAATGAGGTATTACTCAATATGACTGTATACTGTAACACTCAATATGACAGTTATTTAAACATAACTCCTACACCAAACATGGAAAATGGCTAATAATGCCTGAAATAATGCATCTTTGGGAGTTTTACTCGAAACATATGCTTTTTTAAATCTTGCAAATGCAAAAAGTAGTTTTTTACTCAATATGACTATAATGTTCTTAGAATCCTGAGATAATGCGAAAAAAGCAATAAAAATGTATTCCAAACATAACTTCTAAACAACACATGCAAAAATGGCTAATAATGCCTAGAGATATGTATTTTTTGTTAGTAGTACTAGAAAAATGATCTTTTGTAAGGTTTCTAAAGACACAAGTTAGTTTTTTTTATTCAATATAACAGTGTGACTGTCAACCTAAATAGGAAAGGTTTATAATCATAACTCCAAAACCAAACATGAAATTTGTCTAAAAAAGCCTGTAATATTGAATGTATGTGAGTTTGACCTGAATCAGGCATTTGGAAAGGTTCAAAAATACAAAAAATCAGGTTTTACTGGACTCATATTGGTCAAACTCAAAATGTCAGTTTATGAAACATAACTCCAAAATACACATGCAATATGTCTAATAATGCCTGAAGAAATGCATCTTGAGAGTTTTCCCTGAAAAAAAAACATTTGGTACCGTTTGCAAAAACAAAAAGTAATGTTTTACTCAATTTGACAGTTATGTACTTAGAATCCTGAGATAATGCGAATAAAGCAATAAAAATATATTCCAACATAATTCCTAATCCAAACGTGCAAAGTGTCTAAAATGCCTGTGATTTTGAATACATGTGAGTTTTACTAGATACAGTTGTTTTTCTATGGTTTGCAAATACAAAAATGAGGTATTACTCAATATGACGGTATACTGTAACACTCAATATGACAGTTATTTAAACATAACTCTACACCACACATGGAAAATGGCTAATAATGCCTGAAATAATGCATCTTTGGGATTTTTTCTCGAAACATATGCTTTTTTAAATCTTGCAAATGCAAAAAGTAGTTTTTTACTCAATATGACTATACATGTTCTTAGAATCCTGAGATAATGCGAAAAAGCAATAAAAATGTATTCAAACATAACTTCTAAACAACACATGCAAAATGGCTAATAATGCCTCGAGATATGTATTTTTGTTAGTAGTACTAGAAAAATGATCTTTTGTAAGGTTTCTAAAGACACAAGTTAGTTTTTTTTATTCAATATAACAGTGTGACTGTCAACCTAAACATGAAAGGTTTATAATCATAACTCCAAAACCAAACATGAACTTTGTCTAAAAAAGCCTGTAATATTGAATTTATGTGAGTTTGACCTGAATCAGGTATTTTGGAAAGGTTCAAAAATACAAAAATCAGGTTTTACTGGCCTCATATTGGTCAAACTCAAAATGTCAGTTTATGAAACATAACCACAAAAATACACTTGCAATATGTCTAATAATGCCTGAAGAAATGCATCTTTGAGAGTTTCCCTGAAAAAAAACATTTGGTACCGTTTGCAAAAACAAAAAGTAATGTTTTACTCAATTTGACAGTAATGTACTTAGAATCCTGAGATAATGCGAATAAAGCAATAAAATTGTATTCCAACTTAATTCCTAATCCAAACGTGCAAAGTGTCTAAAAATGCCTGTGATATTGAATACATGTGAGTTTTACTAGATACAGTTGTTTTTCTATGGTTTGCAAATACAAAAATGAGGTATTACTCAATATGACTGTATACTGTAACACTCAATATGACAGTTATTTAAACATAACTCCTACACCACACATGGAAAATGGCTAATAATGCCTGAAATAATGCATCTTTGGGAGTTTTACTCGAAACATATGCTTTTTTAAATCTTGCAAATGCAAAAAGTAGTTTTTTACTCAATGTGACTATAATGTTCTTAGAATCCTGAGATAATGCGAAAAAAGCAATAAAAATATATTCAAACATAACTTCTAAACAACACATTCAAAATGGCTAATAATGCCTAGAGATATGTATTTTTGTTAGTAGTACTAGAAAAATTATCTTTTGTAAGGTTTCTAAAGACACAAGTTAGTTTTTTTATTCAATATAACAGTGTGACTGTCAACCTAAATATGAAAGGTTTATAATCATAACTCCAAAACCAAACATGAACTTTGTCTAAAAAAGCCTGTAATATTGAATTTATGTGAGTTTGACCTGAATCAGGTATTTTGGAAAGGTTCAAAAATACAAAAATCAGGTTTTACTGGCCTCATATTGGTCAAACTCAAAATGTCAGTTTATGAAACATAACTCCAAAAATACACATGCAATATGTTTAATAATGCCTGAAGAAATGCATCTTTGAGAGTTTCCCTGAAAAAAAAACATTTGGTACCGTTTGCAAAAACAAAAAGTAATGTTTTACTCAATTTGACAGTAATGTACTTAGAATACTGATATAATGCGAATAAAGCAATAAAAATGTATTCCAACATAATTCCTAATCCAAACGTGCAAAGTGTCTAAAAATGACTGTGATATTGAATACATGTGAGTTTTACTAGAACAGTTGTTTTTCTATAGTTTGCAAATACAAAAATGAGGTATTACTCAATATGACTGTATACTGTAACACTCAATATGACAGTTATTTAAACATAACTCCTACACCACACATGGAAAATGGCTAATAATGCCTGAAATAATGCATCTTTGGGAGTTTTACTGGAAACATATGCTTTTTTAAATCTTGCAAATGCAAAAAGTAGTTTTTTACTCAATATGACTATAACGTTCTTAGAATCCTGAGATAATGCGAAAAAAGCAATAAAAATGTATTCAAACATAACTTCTAAACAACACATGCAAAATGGCTAATAATGCCTAGAGATATGTATTTTTGTTAGTAGTACTAGAAAAATGATCTTTTGTAAGGTTTCTAAAGACACAAGTTAGTTTTTTTATTCAATATAACAGTGTGACTGTCAACCTAAATATGAAAGGTTTATAATCATAACTCCAAAACCAAACATGAACTTTGTCTAAAAAAGCCTGTAATATTGAATTTATGTGAGTTTGACCTGAATCAGGTATTTTGGAAAGGTTCAAAAATACAAAAATCAGGTTTTACTGGCCTCATATTGGTCAAACTCAAAATGTCAGTTTATGAAACATAACTCCAAAAATACACATGCAATATGTCTAATAATGCCTGAAGAAATGCATCTTTGAGAGTTTTCCTGAAAAAAAAACATTTTGTACCGTTTGCAAAAAAAAAAAGTAATGTTTTACTCAATTTGACAGTTATGTACTTAGAATCCTGAGATAATGCGAATAAAGCAATAAAAATGTATTCCAACATAATTCCTAATCCAAACGTGCAAAGTGTCTAAAAATGCCTGTGATATTGAATACATGTGAGTTTTACTAGATACAGTTGTTTTTCTATGGTTTGCAAATACAAAAATGAGGTATTACTCAATATGACTGTATACTGTAACACTCAATATGACAGTTATTTAAACATAACTCCTACACCAAACATGGAAAATGGCTAATAATGCCTGAAATAATGCATCTTTGGGAGTTTTACTCGAAACATATGCTTTTTTAAATCTTGCAAATGCAAAAAGTAGTTTTTTACTCAATATGACTATAATGTTCTTAGAATCCTGAGATAATGCGAAAAAAGCAATAAAAATGTATTCAAACATAACTTCTAAACAACACATGCAAAATGGCTAATAATGCCTACGGATATGTATTTTTGTTAGTAGTATTAGAAAAATTATCTTTTGTAAGGTTTCTAAAGACACAAGTTAGTTTTTTTATTCAATATAACAGAGTGACTGTCAACCTAAATATGAAAGGTTTATAATCATAACTCCAAAACCAAACATGAACTCTGTCTAAAAAAGCCTGTAATATTGAATTTATGTGAGTTTGACCTGAATCAGGTATTTTGGAAAGGTTCAAAAATACAAAAATCAGGTTTTACTGGCCTCATATTGGTCAAACTCAAAATGTCAGTTTATGAAACATAACTCCAAAAATACACATGCAATATGTCTAATAATGCCTGAAGAAATGCATCTTTGAGAGTTTCCCTGAAAAAAAAACTTTTGGTACCGTTTGCAAAAACAAAAAGTAATGTTTTACTCAATTTGACAGTAATGTACTTAGAATCCTGAGATAATGCGAATAAAGCAATAAAAATGTATTCCAACATAATTCCTAATCCAAACGTGCAAAGTGTCTAAAAAGGCCTGTGATATTGAATACATGTGAGTTTTACTAGATACAGTTGTTTTTCTATGGTTTGCAACTACAAAAATGAGGTATTACTCAATATGACTGTATACTGTAACACTCAATATGACAGTTATTTAAACATAACTCCTACACCACACATGGAAAATGGCAAACAATGCCTGAAATAATGCATCTTTGGGAGTTTTACTGGAAACATATGCTTTTTTAAATCTTGCAAATGCAAAAAGTAGTTTTTTACTCAATATGACTATAATGTTCTTAGAATCCTGAGATAATGCGAAAAAAGCAATAAAAATGTATTCAAACATAACTTCTAAACAACACATGCAAAATGGCTAATAATGCCTAGAGATATGTATTTTTGTTAGTAGTACTAGAAAAATGATCTTTTGTAAGGTTTCTGAAGACACAAGTTAGTTTTTTTATTCAATATAACAGTGTGACTGTCAACCTAAATATGAAAGGTTTATAATCATAACTCCAAAACCAAACATGAAATTTGTCTAAAAAAGCCTGTAATATTGAATTTATGTGAGTTTGACCTGAATCAGGTATTTTGGAAAGGTTCAAAAATACAAAAATCAGGTTTTACTGGCCTCATATTGGTCAAACTCAAAATGTCAGTTTATGAAACATAACTCAAAAATACACATGCAATATGTCTAATAATGCCTGAAGAAATGCATCTTTGAGAGTTTCCCTGAAAAAAAAACATTTGGTACCGTTTGCAAAAACAAAAAGTAATGTTTTACTCAATTTGACAGTTATGTACTTAGAATCCTGAGATAATGCGAATAAAGCAATAAAAATGTATTCCAACATAATTCCTAATCCAAACGTGCAAAGTGTCTAAAAATGCCTGTGATATTGAATACATGTGAGTTTTACTAGATACAGTTGTTTTTCTATGGTTTGCAAATACAAAAATGAGGTATTACTCAATATGACTGTATACTGTAACACTCAATATGACAGTTATTTAAACATAACTCTTACACCACACATGGAAAATGGCTAATAATGCCTGAAATAATGCATCTTTGGGAGTTTTACTCGAAACATATGCTTTTTTAAATCTTGCAAATGCAAAAAGTAGTTTTTTACTCAATATGACTATAATGTTCTTAGAATCCTGAGATAATGCGAAAAAAGCAATAAAAATGTATTCAAACATAACTTCTAAACAACACATGCAAAATGGCTAATAATGCCTACAGATATGTATTTTTGTTAGTAGTACTAGAAAAATGATCTTTTGTAAGGTTTCTAAAGACACAAGTTAGTTTTTTTTATTCAATATAAGAGAGTGACTGTCAACCTAAATATGAAAGGTTTATAATCATAACTCCAAAACCAAACATGAACTCTGTCTAAAAAAGCCTGTAATATTGAATTTATGTGAGTTTGACCTGAATCAGGTATTTTGGAAAGGTTCAAAAATACAAAAATCAGGTTTTACTGGCCTCATATTGGTCAAACTCAAAATGTCAGTTTATGAAACATAACCACAAAAATACACATGCAATATGTCTAATAATGCCTGAAGAAATGCATCTTTGAGAGTTTCCCTGAAAAAAAACATTTGGTACCGTTTGCAAAAACAAAAAGTAATGTTTTACTCAATTTGACAGTAATGTACTTAGAATCCTGAGATAATGCGAATAAAGCAATAAAATTGTATTCCAACTTAATTCCTAATCCAAACGTGCAAAGTGTCTAAAAATGCCTGTGATATTGAATACATGTGAGTTTTACTAGATACAGTTGTTTTTCTATGGTTTGCAAATACAAAAATGAGGTATTACTCAATATGACTGTATACTGTAACACTCATATGACAGTTATTTAAACATAACTCCTACACCACACATGGAAAATGGCTAATAATGCCTGAAATAATGCATCTTTGGGAGTTTTACTCGAAACATATGCTTTTTTAAATCTTGCAAATGCAAAAAGTAGTTTTTTACTCAATGTGACTATAATGTTCTTAGAATCCTGAGATAATGCGAAAAAAGCAATAAAAATTATATTCAAACATAACTTCTAAACAACACATTCAAAATGGCTAATAATGCCTAGAGATATGTATTTTTGTTAGTAGTACTAGAAAAATTATCTTTTGTAAGGTTTCTGAAGACACAAGTTAGTTTTTTTATTCAATATAACAGTGTGACTGTCAACCTAAATATGAAAGGTTTATAATCATAACTCCAAAACCAAACATGAACTCTGTCTAAAAAAGCCTGTAATATTGAATTTATGTGAGTTTGACCTGAATCAGGTATTTTGGAAAGGTTCAAAAATACAAAAATCAGGTTTTACTGGCCTCATATTGGTCAAACTCAAAATGTCAGTTTATGAAACATAACCACAAAAATACACATGCAATATGTCTAATAATGCTGAAGAAATGCATCTTTGAGAGTTTCCCTGAAAAAAAACATTTTGGTACCGTTTGCAAAAACAAAAAGTAATGTTTTACTCAATTTGACAGTAATGTACTTAGAATCCTGAGATAATGCGAATAAAGCAATAAAATTGTATTCCAACTTAATTCCTAATCCAAACGTGCAAAGTGTCTAAAAATGCTGTGATATTGAATACATGTGAGTTTTACTAGATACAGTTGTTTTTCTATGGTTTGCAAATACAAAAATGAGGTATTACTCAATATGACTGTATACTGTAACACTCAATATGACAGTTATTTAAACATAACTCCTACACCACACATGGAAAATGGCTAATAATGCCTGAAATAATGCATCTTGGGAGTTTTACTCGAAACATATGCTTTTTTAAATCTTGCAAATGCAAAAAGTAGTTTTTTACTCAATGTGACTATAATGTTCTTAGAATCCTGAGATAATGCGAAAAAAGCAATAAAAATATATTCAAACATAACTTCTAAACAACACATTCAAAATGGCTAATAATGCCTAGAGATATGTATTTTTGTTAGTAGTACTAGAAAAATTATCTTTTGTAAGGTTTCTAAAGACACAAGTTAGTTTTTTTATTCAATATAACAGTGTGACTGTCAACCTAAATATGAAAGGTTTATAATCATAACTCCAAAACCAAACATGAACTTTGTCTAAAAAAGCCTGTAATATTGAATTTATGTGAGTTTGACCTGAATCAGGTATTTTGGAAAGGTTCAAAAATACAAAAAATCAGGTTTTACTGGCCTCATATTGGTCAAACTCAAAATGTCAGTTTATGAAACATAACTCCAAAAATACACATGCAATATGTTTAATAATGCCTGAAGAAATGCATCTTTGAGAGTTTCCCTGAAAAAAAAACATTTGGTACCGTTTGCAAAAACAAAAAGTAATGTTTTACTCAATTTGACAGTAATGTACTTAGAATACTGATATAATGCGAATAAAGCATAAAAATGTATTCCAACATAATTCCTAATCCAAACGTGCAAAGTGTCTAAAAATGACTGTGATATTGAATACATGTGAGTTTTACTAGAACAGTTGTTTTTCTATAGTTTGCAAATACAAAAATGAGGTATTACTCAATATGACTGTATACTGTAACACTCAATATGACAGTTATTTAAACATAACTCCTACACCACACATGGAAAATGGCTAATAATGCCTGAAATAATGCATCTTTGGGAGTTTTACTGGAAACATATGCTTTTTAAATCTTGCAAATGCAAAAAGTAGTTTTTTACTCAATATGACTATAACGTTCTTAGAATCCTGAGATAATGCGAAAAAAAGCAATAAAAATGTATTCAAACATAACTTCTAAACAAACACATGCAAAATGGCTAATAATGCCTAGAGATATGTATTTTTGTTAGTAGTACTAGAAAAAATGATCTTTTGTAAGGTTTCTAAAGACACAAGTTAGTTTTTTTATTCAATATAACAGTGTGACTGTCAACCTAAATATGAAAGGTTTATAATCATAACTCCCAAAACCAAACATGAACTTTGTCTAAAAAAGCCTGTAATATTGAATTTATGTGAGTTTGACCTGAATCAGGTATTTTGGAAAGGTTCAAAAATACAAAAATCAGGTTTTACTGGCCTCATATTGGTCAAACTCAAAATGTCCAGTTTATGAAACATAACTCCAAAAATACACATGCAATATGTCTAATAATGCCTGAAGAAATGCATCTTTGAGAGTTTTCCTGAAAAAAAAACATTTTGTACCGTTTGCAAAAAAAAAAAGTAATGTTTTACTCAATTTGACAGTTATGTACTTAGAATCATGAGATAATGCGAATAAAGCAATAAAAATGTATTCCAACATAATTCCTAATCAAACGTGCAAAGTGTCTAAAAATGCTGTGATATTGAATACATGTGAGTTTTACTAGATACAGTTGTTTTTCTATGGTTTGCAAATACAAAAATGAGGTATTACTCAATATGACTGTATACTGTAACACTCAATATGACAGTTATTTAAACATAACTCCTACACCAAACATGGAAAATGGCTAATAATGCCTGAAATAATGCATCTTTGGGAGTTTTACTCGAAACATATGCTTTTTTAAATCTTGCAAATGCAAAAAGTAGTTTTTTACTCAATATGACTATAATGTTCTTAGAATCCTGAGATAATGCGAAAAAAGCAATAAAATGTATTCAAACATAACTTCTAAACAACACATGCAAAATGGCTAATAATGCCTACGGATATGTATTTTTGTTAGTAGTATTAGAAAAATTATGTTTGTAAGGTTTCTAAAGACACAAGTTAGTTTTTTTATTCAATATAACAGAGTGACTGTCAACCTAAATATGAAAGGTTTATAATCATAACTCCAAAACCAAACATGAACTCTGTCTAAAAAAGCCTGTAATATTGAATTTATGTGAGTTTGACCTGAATCAGGTATTTTGGAAAGGTTCAAAAATACAAAAATCAGGTTTTACTGGCCTCATATTGGTCAAACTCAAAATGTCAGTTTATGAAACATAACTCCAAAAATACACATGCAATATGTCTAATAATGCCTGAAGAAATGCATCTTTGAGAGTTTCCCTGAAAAAAAAACTTTTGGTACCGTTTGCAAAAACAAAAAGTAATGTTTTACTCAATTTGACAGTAATGTACTTAGAATCCTGAGATAATGCGAATAAAGCAATAAAAATGTATCCAACATAATTCCTAATCCAAACGTGCAAAGTGTCTAAAAAGGCCTGTGATATTGAATACATGTGAGTTTTACTAGATACAGTTGTTTTTCTATGGTTTGCAACTACAAAAATGAGGTATTACTCAATATGACTGTATACTGTAACACTCAATATGACAGTTATTTAAACATAACTCCTACACCACACATGGAAAATGGCAAACAATGCCTGAAATAATGCATCTTTGGGAGTTTTACTGGAAACATATGCTTTTTTAAATCTTGCAAATGCAAAAAGTAGTTTTTTACTCAATATGACTATAATGTTCTTAGAATCCTGAGATAATGCGAAAAAAGCAATAAAAATGTATTCAAACATAACTTCTAAACAACACATGCAAAATGGCTAATAATGCCTAGAGATATGTATTTTTGTTAGTAGTACTAGAAAAATGATCTTTTGTAAGGTTTCTGAAGACACAAGTTAGTTTTTTTATTCAATATAACAGTGTGACTGTCAACCTAAATATGAAAGGTTTATAATCATAACTCCAAAACCAAACATGAAATTTGTCTAAAAAAGCCTGTAATATTGAATTTATGTGAGTTTGACCTGAATCAGGTATTTTGGAAAGGTTCAAAAATACAAAAATCAGGTTTTACTGGCCTCATATTGGTCAAACTCAAAATGTCAGTTTATGAAACATAACTCCAAAATACACATGCAATATGTCTAATAATGCCTGAAGAAATGCATCTTGAGAGTTTCCCTGAAAAAAAAAAACATTTGGTACCGTTTGCAAAAACAAAAAGTAATGTTTTACTCAATTTGACAGTATGTACTTAGAATCCTGAGATAATGCGAATAAAGCAATAAAAATGTATTCCAACATAATTCCTAATCCAAACGTGCAAAGTGTCTAAAAATGCCTGTGATATTGAATACATGTGAGTTTTACTAGATACAGTTGTTTTTCTATGGTTTGCAAATACAAAAATGAGGTATTACTCAATATGACTGTATACTGTAACACTCAATATGACAGTTATTTAAACATAACTCTTACACCACACATGGAAAATGGCTAATAATGCCTGAAATAATGCATCTTTGGGAGTTTTACTCGAAACATATGCTTTTTTAAATCTTGCAAATGCAAAAAGTAGTTTTTTACTCAATATGACTATAATGTTCTTAGAATCCTGAGATAATGCGAAAAAAGCAATACAAATGTATTCAAACATAACTTCTAAACAACACATGCAAAATGGCTAATAATGCCTACAGATATGTATTTTTGTTAGTAGTAACTAGAAAAATGATCTTTTGTAAGGTTTCTAAAGACACAAGTTAGTTTTTTTATTCAATATAAGAGAGTGACTGTCAACCTAAATATGAAAGGTTTATAATCATAACTCCAAAACCAAACATGAACTCTGTCTAAAAAAGCCTGTAATATTGAATTTATGTGAGTTTGACCTGAATCAGGTATTTTGGAAAGGTTCAAAAATACAAAAATCAGGTTTTACTGGCCTCATATTGGTCAAACTCAAAATGTCAATTTATGAAACATAACTCCAAAAATACACATGCAATATGTCTAATAATGCCTGAAGAAATGCATCTTTGAGAGTTTCCCTGAAAAAAAAAACTTTTGGTACCGTTTGCAAAAACAAAAGTAATGTTTTACTCAATTTGACAGTAATGTACTTAGAATCCTGAGATAATGCGAATAAAGCAATAAAAATGTATTCCAACATAATTCCTAATCCAAACGTGCAAAGTGTCTAAAAAGGCCTGTGATATTGAATACATGTGAGTTTTACTAGATACAGTTGTTTTTCTATGGTTTGCAAATACAAAATAGAGGTATTACTCAATATGACTGTATACTGTAACACTCAATATGACAGTTATTTAAACATAACTCCTACACCACACATGGAAAATGGCTAATAATGCCTGAAATAATGCATCTTTGGGAGTTTTACTCGAAACATATGCTTTTTTAAATCTTGCAAATGCAAAAAGTAGTTTTTTACTCAATATGACTATAATGTTCTTAGAATCCTGAGAAATGCGTAAAAAGCAATAAAAATGTATTCAAACATAACTTCTAAACAACACATGCAAAATGGCTAATAATGCCTCGAGATATGTATTTTTGTTAGTAGTACTAGAAAAATGATCTTTTGTAAGGTTTCTAAAGACACAAGTTAGTTTTTTTTATTCAATATAACAGTGTGACTGTCAACCTAAACATGAAAAGGTTTATAATCATAACTCCAAAAACCAAACATGAACTTTGTCTAAAAAAGCCTGTAATATTGAATTTATGTGAGTTTGACCTGAATCAGGTATTTTGGAAAGGTTCAAAAATACAAAAATCAGGTTTTACTGGCCTCATATTGGTCAGACTCAAAATGTCAGTTTATGAAACATAACCACAAAAATACACATGCAATATGTCTAATAATGCCTGAAGAAATGCATCTTTGAGAGTTTCCCTGAAAAAAAAACATTTGGTACCGTTTGCAAAAACAAAAAGTAATGTTTTACTCAATTTGACAGTAATGTACTTAGAATCCTGAGATAATGCGAATAAAGCAATAAAATTGTATTCCAACTTAATTCCTAATCCAAACGTGCAAAGTGTCTAAAAATGCCTGTGATATTGAATACATGTGAGTTTTACTAGATACAGTTGTTTTTTCTATGTTTGCAAATACAAAAATGAGGTATTACTCAATATGACTGTATACTGTAACACTCAATATGACAGTTATTTAAACATAACTCCTACACCACACATGGAAAATGGCTAATAATGCCTGAAATAATGCATCTTTGGGAGTTTTACTCGAAACATATGCTTTTTTAAATCTTGCAAATGCAAAAAGTAGTTTTTTACTCAATGTGACTATAATGTTCTTAGAATCCTGAGATAATGCGAAAAAAGCAATAAAAATATATTCAAACATAACTTCTAAACAACACATTCAAAATGGCTAATAATGCCTAGAGATATGTATTTTTGTTAGTAGTACTAGAAAAATTATCTTTTGTAAGGTTTCTAAAGACACAAGTTAGTTTTTTTTATTCAATATAACAGTGTGACTGTCAACCTAAATATGAAAGGTTTATAATCATAACTCCCAAAACCAAACATGAACTTTGTCTAAAAAAGCCTGTAATATTGAATTTATGTGAGTTTGACCTGAATCAGGTATTTTGGAAAGGTTCAAAAATACAAAAATCAGGTTTTTACTGGCCTCATATTGGTCAAACTCAAAATGTCAGTTTATGAAACATAACTCCAAAAATACACATGCAATATGTTTAATAATGCCTGAAGAAATGCATCTTTGAGAGTTTCCCTGAAAAAAAAAACATTTGGTACCGTTTGCAAAAACAAAAAGTAATGTTTTACTCAATTTGACAGTAATGTACTTAGAATACTGATATAATGCGAATAAAGCAATAAAAATGTATTCCAACATAATTCCTAATCCAAACGTGCAAAGTGTCTAAAAATGACTGTGATATTGAATACATGTGAGTTTTACTAGAACAGTTGTTTTTCTATAGTTTGCAAATACAAAAATGA
Organism: Nerophis ophidion; assembly: GCF_033978795.1. Lineage (NCBI taxonomy): Eukaryota > Metazoa > Chordata > Actinopteri > Syngnathiformes > Syngnathidae > Nerophis > Nerophis ophidion. The sequence goes on along the minus strand of NW_026907251.1, from coordinate 15,360 downwards.
GGTATTACTCAATATGACTGTATACTGTAACACTCAATATGACAGTTATTTAAACATAACTCCTACACCACACATGGAAAATGGCTAATAATGCCTGAAATAATGCATCTTTGGGGAGTTTTACTGGAAACATATGCTTTTTTAAATCTTGCAAATGCAAAAAGTAGTTTTTTACTCAATATGACTATAACGTTCTTAGAATCCTGAGATAATGCGAAAAAAGCAATAAAAAATGTATTCAAACATAACTTCTAAACAACACATGCAAAATGGCTAATAATGCCTAGAGATATGTATTTTTGTTAGTAGTACTAGAAAAATGATCTTTTGTAAGGTTTCTAAAGACACAAGTTAGTTTTTTTATTCAATATAACAGTGTGACTGTCAACCTAAATATGAAAGGTTTATAATCATAACTCCAAAACCAAACATGAACTTTGTCTAAAAAAGCCTGTAATATTGAATTTACGTGAGTTTGACCTGAATCAGTATTTTGGAAAGGTTCAAAAATACAAAAATCAGGTTTTACTGGCCTCATATTGGTCAAACTCAAAATGTCAGTTTATGAAACATAACCACAAAAATACACATGCAATATGTCTAATAATGCCTGAAGAAATGCATCTTTGAGAGTTTCCCTGAAAAAAAACATTTGGTACCGTTTGCAAAAACAAAAAGTAATGTTTTACTCAATTTGACAGTAATGTACTTAGAATCCTGAGATAATGCGAATAAAGCAATAAAATTGTATTCCAACATAATTCCTAATCCAAACGTGCAAAGTGTCTAAAAATGCCTGTGATATTGAATACATGTGAGTTTTACTAGATACAGTTGTTTTTCTATGGTTTGCAAATACAAAATATTAGGTATTACTCAATACGACTGTATACTGTAACACTCAATATGACAGTTATTTAAACATAACTCCTACACCACACATGGAAAATGGCTAATAATGCCTGAAATAATGCATCTTTGGGAGTTTTACTCGAAACATATGCTTTTTTAAATCTTGCAAATGCAAAAAAGTAGTTTTTTACTCAATGTGACTATAATGTTCTTAGAATCCTGAGATAATGCGAAAAAAGCAATAAAAATATATTCAAACATAACTTCTAAACAACACATTCAAAATGGCTAATAATGCCTAGAGATATGTATTTTTGTTAGTAGTACTAGAAAAATTATCTTTTGTAAGGTTTCTAAAGACACAAGTTAGTTTTTTTATTCAATATAACAGTGTGACTGTCAACCTAAATATGAAAGGTTTATAATCATAACTCCAAAACCAAACATGAACTTTGTCTAAAAAAGCCTGTAATATTGAATTTATGTGAGTTTGACCTGAATCAGGGTATTTTGGAAAGGTTCAAAAATACAAAAATCAGGTTTTACTGGCCTCATATTGGTCAAACTCAAAATGTCAGTTTATGAAACATAACTCCAAAAATACACATGCAATATGTTTAATAATGCCTGAAGAAATGCATCTTTGAGAGTTTCCCTGAAAAAAAAACATTTGGTACCGTTTGCAAAAACAAAAAGTAATGTTTTACTCAATTTGACAGTAATGTACTTAGAATACTGATATAATGCGAATAAAGCAATAAAAATATATTCCAACATAATTCCTAATCCAAACGTGCAAAGTGTCTAAAAATGACTGTGATATTGAATACATGTGAGTTTTACTAGAACAGTTGTTTTTCTATAGTTTGCAAATACAAAAATGAGGTATTACTCAATATGACTGTATACTGTAACACTCAATATGACAGTTATTTAAACATAACTCCTACACCACACATGGAAAATGGCTAATAATGCCTGAAATAATGCATCTTTGGGAGTTTTACTGGAAACATATGCTTTTTTAAATCTTGCAAATGCAAAAAGTAGTTTTTTACTCAATATGACTATAACGTTCTTAGAATCCTGAGATAATGCGAAAAAAAGCAATAAAAATGTATTCAAACATAACTTCTAAACAACACATGCAAAATGGCTAATAATGCCTAGAGATATGTATTTTTGTTAGTAGTACTAGAAAAATTATCTTTTGTAAGGTTTCTAAAGACACAAGTTAGTTTTTTTATTCAATATAACAGTGTGACTGTCAACCTAAATATGAAAGGTTTATAATCATAACTCCAAAACCAAACATGAACTTTGTCTAAAAAAGCCTGTAATATTGAATTTATGTGAGTTTGACCTGAATCAGGTATTTTGGAAAGGTTCAAAAATACAAAAATCAGGTTTTACTGGCCTCATATTGGTCCAAACTCAAAATGTCAGTTTATGAAACATAACTCCAAAAATACACATGCAATATGTCTAATAATGCCTGAAGAAATGCATCTTTGAGAGTTTTCTCCTGAAAAAAAAACATTTTGTACCGTTTGCAAAAACAAAAAGTAATGTTTTACTCAATTTGACAGTTATGTACTTAGAATCCTGAGATAATGCGAATAAAGCAATAAAAATGTATTCCAACATAATTCCTAATCCAAACGTGCAAAGTGTCTAAAAATGCCTGTGATATGAATACATGTGAGTTTTACTAGATTACAGTTGTTTTTCTATGGTTTGCAAATACAAAAATGAGGTATTACTCAATATGACTGTATACTGTAACACTCAATATGACAGTTATTTAAACATAACTCCTACACCAAACATGGAAAATGGCTAATAATGCCTGAAATAATGCATCTTTGGGAGTTTTACTCGAAACATATGCTTTTTTAAATCTTGCAAATGCAAAAAGTAGTTTTTTACTCAATATGACTATAATGTTCTTAGAATCCTGAGATAATGCGAAAAAAGCAATAAAAATGTATTCAAACATAACTTCTAAACAACACATGCAAAATGGCTAATAATGCCTAGAGATATGTATTTTTGTTAGTAGTACTAGAAAAATGATCTTTTGTAAGGTTTCTAAAGACACAAGTTAGTTTTTTTATTCAATATAACAGTGTGACTGTCAACCTAAATATGAAAGGTTTATAATCATAACTCCAAAACCAAACATGAAATTTGTCTAAAAAAGCCTGTAATATTGAATTTATGTGAGTTTGACCTGAATCAGGCATTTTGGAAAGGTTCAAAAATACAAAAATCAGGTTTTACTGGACTCATATTGGTCAAACTCAAAATGTCAGTTTATGAAACATAACTCCAAAAATACACATGCAATATGTCTAATAATGCCTGAAGAAATGCATCTTTGAGAGTTTTCCTGAAAAAAAAAACATTTGGTACCGTTTGCAAAAACAAAAAGTAATGTTTTACTCAATTTGACAGTTATGTACTTAGAATCCTGAGATAATGCGAATAAAGCAATAAAAATATATTCCAACATAATTCCTAATCCAAACGTGCAAAGTGTCTAAAAATGCCTGTGATATTGAATACATGTGAGTTTTACTAGATACAGTTGTTTTTCTATGGTTTGCAAATACAAAAATGAGGTATTACTCAATATGACTGTATACTGTAACACTCAATATGACAGTTATTTAAACATAACTCTTACACCACACATGGAAAATGGCTAATAATGCCTGAAATAATGCATCTTTGGGATTTTTTCTCGAAACATATGCTTTTTTAAATCTTGCAAATGCAAAAAGTAGTTTTTTACTCAATATGACTATAATGTTCTTAGAATCCTGAGATAATGCGAAAAAAGCAATAAAAATGTATTCAAACATAACTTCTAAACAACACATGCAAAATGGCTAATAATGCCTACAGATATGTATTTTTTGTTAGTAGTACTAGAAAATTGATCTTTTGTAAGGTTTCTAAAGACACAAGTTAGTTTTTTTATTCAATATAACAGAGTGACTGTCAACCTAAATATGAAAGGTTTATAATCATAACTCCAAAACCAAACATGAACTCTGTCTAAAAAAGCCTGTAATATTGAATTTATGTGAGTTTTGACCTGAATCAGGTATTTTGGAAAGGTTCAAAAATACAAAAATCAGGTTTTACTGGCCTCATATTGGTTCCAAACTCAAAATGTCAGTTTATGAAACATAACTCCAAAAATACACATGCAATATGTCTAATAATGCCTGAAGAAATGCATCTTTGAGAGTTTCCCTGAAAAAAAAACTTTTGGTACCGTTTGCAAAAACAAAAAGTAATGTTTTACTCAATTTGACAGTAATGTACTTAGAATCCTGAGATAATGCGAATAAAGCAATAAAATGTATTCCAACATAATTCCTAATCCAAACGTGCAAAGTGTCTAAAAAGGCCTGTGATATTGAATACATGTGAGTTTTACTAGATACAGTTGTTTTTCTATGGTTTGCAAATACAAAAATGAGGTATTACTCAATATGACTGTATACTGTAACACTCAATATGACAGTTATTTAAACATAACTCCTACACCACACATGGAAAATGGCAAATAATGCCTGAAATAATGCATCTTTGGAGTTTTACTCGAAACATATGCTTTTTTAAATCTTGCAAATGCAAAAAGTAGTTTTTTACTCAATATGACTATAATGTTCTTAGAATCCTGAGATAATGCGAAAAAAGCAATAAAAATGTATTCAAACATAACTTCTAAACAACACATGCAAAATGGCTAATAATGCCTAGAGATATGTATTTTTGTTAGTAGTACTAGAAAAATGATCTTTGTAAGGTTTCTGAAGACACAAGTTAGTTTTTTTATTCAATATAACAGTGTGACTGTCAACCTAAATATGAAAGGTTTATAATCATAACTCCAAAACCAAACATGAAATTTGTCTAAAAAAGCCTGTAATATTGAATTTATGTGAGTTTGACCTGAATCAGGTATTTTGGAAAGGTTCAAAAATACAAAAATCAGGTTTTACTGGCCTCATGTTGGTCAAACTCAAAATGTCAGTTTATGAAACATAACTCCAAAAATACACATGCAATATGTCTAATAATGCCTGAAGAAATGCATCTTTGAGAGTTTTCCTGAAAAAAAAAACATTTGGTACCGTTTGCAAAAAACAAAAGTAATGTTTTACTCAATTTGACAGTTATGTACTTAGAATCCTGAGATAATGCGAATAAAGCAATAAAAATGTATTCCAACATAATTCCTAATCCAAACGTGCAAAGTGTCTAAAAATGCCTGTGATATTGAATACATGTGAGTTTTACTAGATACAGTTGTTTTTCTATGGTTTGCAAATACAAAAATGAGGTATTACTCAATATGACTGTATACTGTAACACTCAATATGACAGTTATTTAAACATAACTCTTACACCACACATGGAAAATGGCTAATAATGCCTGAAATAATGCATCTTTGGGAGTTTTACTCGAAACATATGCTTTTTTAAATCTTGCAAATGCAAAAAGTAGTTTTTTACTCAATATGACTATAATGTTCTTAGAATCCTGAGATAATGCGAAAAAAAGCAATAAAAATGTATTCAAACATAACTTCTAAACAACACATGCAAAATGCTAATAATGCCTACAGATATGTATTTTTGTTAGTAGTACTAGAAAAATGATCTTTTGTAAGGTTTCTAAGACACAAGTTAGTTTTTTTTATTCAATATAAGAGAGTGACTGTCAACCTAAATATGAAAGGTTTATAATCATAACTCCAAAACCAAACATGAACTCTGTCTAAAAAAGCCTGTAATATTGAATTTATGTGAGTTTGACCTGAATCAGGTATTTTGGAAAGGTTCAAAAATACAAAAATCAGGTTTTACTGGCCTCATATTGGTCAAACTCAAAATGTCAATTTATGAAACATAACTCCAAAAATACACATGCAATATGTCTAATAATGCCTGAAGAAATGCATCTTTGAGAGTTTCCCTGAAAAAAAAACTTTTGGTACCGTTTGCAAAAACAAAAAGTAATGTTTTACTCAATTTGACAGTAATGTACTTAGAATCCTGAGATAATGCGAATAAAGCAATAAAAATGTATTCCAACATAATTCCTAATCCAAACGTGCAAAGTGTCTAAAAAGGCCTGTGATATTGAATACATGTGAGTTTTACTAGATACAGTTGTTTTTCTATGGTTTGCAAATACAAAAATGAGGTATTACTCAATATGACTGTATACTGTAACATTCAATATGACAGTTTATTTAAACATAACTCCTACACCACACATGGAAAATGGCTAATAATGCCTGAAATAATGCATCTTTGGGAGTTTTACTCGAAACATATGCTTTTTTAAATCTTGCAAATGCAAAAAGTAGTTTTTTACTCAATATGACTATAATGTTCTTAGAATCCTGAGAAAATGCGTAAAAAGCAATAAAATGTATTCAAACATAACTTCTAAACAACACATGCAAAATGGCTAATAATGCCTCGAGATATGTATTTTTGTTAGTAGTACTAGAAAAATGATCTTTTGTAAGGTTTCTAAAGACACAAGTTAGTTTTTTTTATTCAATATAACAGTGTGACTGTCAACCTAAACATGAAAGGTTTATAATCATAACTCCAAAACCAAACATGAACTTTGTCCTAAAAAAGCCTGTAATATTGAATTTATGTGAGTTTGACCTGAATCAGGTATTTTGGAAAGGTTCAAAAATACAAAAATCAGGTTTTACTGGCCTCATATTGGTCAAACTCAAAATGTCAGTTTATGAAACATAACCACAAAAATACACATGCAATATGTCTAATAATGCCTGAAGAAATGCATCTTTGAGAGTTTCCCTGAAAAAAAACATTTGGTACCGTTTGCAAAAACAAAAAGTAATGTTTTACTCAATTTGACAGTAATGTACTTAGAATCCTGAGATAATGCGAATAAAGCAATAAAATTGTATTCCAACTTAATTCCTAATCCAAACGTGCAAAGTGTCTAAAATGCCTGTGATATTGAATACATGTGAGTTTTACTAGATACAGTTGTTTTTCTATGGTTTGCAAATACAAAAATGAGGTATAACTCAATATGACTGTATACTGTAACACTCAATATGACAGTTATTTAAACATAACTCCTACACCACACATGGAAAATGGCTAATAATGCCTGAAATAATGCATCTTTGGGAGTTTTACTCGAAACATATGCTTTTTTAAATCTTGCAAATGCAAAAGTAGATTTTTACTCAATGTGGACTATAATGTTCTTAGAATCCTGAGATAATGCGAAAAAAGCAATAAAAAATATATTCAAACATAACTTCTAAACAACACATTCAAAAATGGCTAATAATGCCTAGAGATATGTATTTTTGTTAGTAGTACTAGAAAAATTATCTTTTGTAAGGTTTTTTTATTCAATATAACAGTGTGACTGTCAACCTAAATATGAAAGGTTTATAATCATAACTCCAAAACCAAACATGAACTTTGTCTAAAAAAGCCTGTAATATTGAATTTATGTGAGTTTGACCTGAATCAGGTATTTTGGAAAGGTTCAAAAATACAAAAATCAGGTTTTACTGGCCTCATATTGGTCAAACTCAAAATGTCAGTTTATGAAACATAACTCCAAAAATACACATGCAATATGTTTAATAATGCCTGAAGAAATGCATCTTTGAGAGTTTCCCTGAAAAAAAAACATTTGGTACCGTTTGCAAAAACAAAAAGTAATGTTTTACTCAATTTGACAGTAATGTACTTAGAATACTGATATAATGCGAATAAAGCAATAAAAATGTATTCCAACATAATTCCTAATCCAAACGTGCAAAGTGTCTAAAAATGACTGTGATATTGAATACATGTGAGTTTTACTAGAACAGTTGTTTTTCTATAGTTTGCAAATACAAAAATGAGGTATTACTCAATATGACTGTATACTGTAACACTCAATATGACAGTTATTTAAACATAACTCCTACACCACACATGGAAAATGGCTAATAATGCCTGAAATAATGCATCTTTGGGAGTTTTACTGGAAACATATGCTTTTTTAAATCTTGCAAATGCAAAAAGTAGTTTTTTACTCAATATGACTATAACGTTCTTAGAATCCTGAGATAATGCGAAAAAAGCAATAAAAATGTATTCAAACATAACTTCTAAACAACACATGCAAAATGGCTAATAATGCCTAGAGATATGTATTTTTGTTAGTAGTACTAGAAAAATGATCTTTTGTAAGGTTTCTAAAGACACAAGTTAGTTTTTTTATTCAATATAACAGTGTGACTGTCAACCTAAATATGAAAGGTTTATAATCATAACTCCAAAACCAAACATGAACTTTGTCTAAAAAAGCCTGTAATATTGAATTTATGTGAGTTTGACCTGAATCAGGTATTTTGGAAAGGTTCAAAAATACAAAAATCAGGTTTTACTGGCCTCATATTGGTCAAACTCAAAATGTCAGTTTATGAAACATAACTCCAAAAATACACATGCAATATGTCTAATAATGCCTGAAGAAATGCATCTTTGAGAGTTTTCCTGAAAAAAAAACATTTTGTACCGTTTGCAAAAACAAAAAGTAATGTTTTACTCAATTTGACAGTTATGTACTTAGAATCCTGAGATAATGCGAATAAAGCAATAAAAATGTATTCCAACATAATTCCTAATCCAAACGTGCAAAGTGTCTAAAAATGCCTGTGATATTGAATACATGTGAGTTTTACTAGATACAGTTGTTTTTCTATGGTTTGCAAATACAAAAATGAGGTATTACTCAATATGACTGTATACTGTAACACTCAATATGACAGTTATTTAAACATAACTCCTACACCAAACATGGAAAATGGCTAATAATGCCTGAAATAATGCATCTTTGGGAGTTTTACTCGAAACATATGCTTTTTTAAATCTTGCAAATGCAAAAAGTAGTTTTTTACTCAATATGACTATAATGTTCTTAGAATCCTGAGATAATGCGAAAAAAGCAATAAAAATGTATTCAAACATAACTTCTAAACAACACATGCAAAATGGCTAATAATGCCTAGAGATATGTATTTTTGTTAGTAGTACTAGAAAAATGATCTTTTGTAAGGTTTCTAAAGACACAAGTTAGTTTTTTTATTCAATATAACAGTGTGACTGTCAACCTAAATATGAAAGGTTTATAATCATAACTCCAAAACCAAACATGAAATTTGTCTAAAAAAGCCTGTAATATTGAATTTATGTGAGTTTGACCTGAATCAGGCATTTTGGAAAGGTTCAAAAATACAAAAATCAGGTTTTACTGGACTCATATTGGTCAAACTCAAAATGTCAGTTTATGAAACATAACTCCAAAAATACACATGGAATATGTCTAATAATGCCTGAAGAAATGCATCTTTGAGAGTTTTCCTGAAAAAAAAAACATTTGGTACCGTTTGCAAAAACAAAAAGTAATGTTTTACTCAATTTGACAGTTATGTACTTAGAATCCTGAGATAATGCGAATAAAGCAATAAAAATATATTCCAACATAATTCCTAATCCAAACGTGCAAAGTGTCTAAAAATGCCTGTGATATTGAATACATGTGAGTTTTACTAGATACAGTTGTTTTTCTATGGTTTGCAAATACAAAAATGAGGTATTACTCAATATGACTGTATACTGTAACACTCAATATGACAGTTATTTAAACATAACTCTTACACCACACATGGAAAATGGCTAATAATGCCTGAAATAATGCATCTTTGGGATTTTTTCTCGAAACATATGCTTTTTTAAATCTTGCAAATGCAAAAAGTAGTTTTTTACTCAATATGACTATAATGTTCTTAGAATCCTGAGATAATGCGAAAAAAGCAATAAAAATGTATTCAAACATAACTTCTAAACAACAAATGCAAAATGGCTAATAATGCCTACAGATATGTATTTTTGTTAGTAGTACTAGAAAAATGATCTTTTGTAAGGTTTCTAAAGACACAAGTTAGTTTTTTTATTCAATATAACAGAGTGACTGTCAACCTAAATATGAAAGGTTTATAATCATAACTCCAAAACCAAACATGAACTCTGTCTAAAAAAGCCTGTAATATTGAATTTATGTGAGTTTGACCTGAATCAGGTATTTTGGAAAGGTTCAAAAATACAAAAATCAGGTTTTACTGGCCTCATATTGGTCAAACTCAAAATGTCAGTTTATGAAACATAACTCCAAAAATACACATGCAATATGTCTAATAATGCCTGAAGAAATGCATCTTTGAGAGTTTCCCTGAAAAAAAAAATTTTGGTACCGTTTGCAAAAACAAAAAGTAATGTTTTACTCAATTTGACAGTAATGTACTTAGAATCCTGAGATAATGCGAATAAAGCAATAAAAATGTATTCCAACATAATTCCTAATCCAAACGTGCAAAGTGTCTAAAAAGGCCTGTGATATTGAATACATGTGAGTTTTACTAGATACAGTTGTTTTTCTATGGTTTGCAAATACAAAAATGAGGTATTACTCAATATGACTGTATACTGTAACACTCAATATGACAGTTATTTAAACATAACTCCTACACCACACATGGAAAATGGCAAATAATGCCTGAAATAATGCATCTTTGGGAGTTTTACTCGAAACATATGCTTTTTTAAATCTTGCAAATGCAAAAAGTAGTTTTTTACTCAATATGACTATAATGTTCTTAGAATCCCGAGATAATGCGAAAAAAGCAATAAAAATGTATTCAAACATAACTTCTAAACAACACATGCAAAATGGCTAATAATGCCTAGAGATATGTATTTTTGTTAGTAGTACTAGAAAAATGATCTTTTGTAAGGTTTCTGAAGACACAAGTTAGTTTTTTTATTCAATATAACAGTGTGACTGTCAACCTAAACATGAAAGGTTTATAATCATAACTCCAAAACCAAACATGAACTTTGTCTAAAAAAGCCTGTAATATTGAATTTATGTGAGTTTGACCTGAATCAGGTATTTTGGAAAGGTTCAAAAATACAAAAATCAGGTTTTACTGGCCTCATATTGGTCAAACTCAAAATGTCAGTTTATGAAACATAACCACAAAAATACACATGCAATATGTCTAATAATGCCTGAAGAAATGCATCTTTGAGAGTTTCCCTGAAAAAAAACATTTGGTACCGTTTGCAAAAACAAAAAGTAATGTTTTACTCAATTTGACAGTAATGTACTTAGAATCCTGAGATAATGCGAATAAAGCAATAAAATTGTATTCCAACTTAATTCCTAATCCAAACGTGCAAAGTGTCTAAAAATGCCTGTGATATTGAATACATGTGAGTTTTACTAGATACAGTTGTTTTTCTATGGTTTGCAAATACAAAAATGAGGTATTACTCAATATGACTGTATACTGTAACACTCAATATGACAGTTATTTAAACATAACTCCTACACCACACATGGAAAATGGCTAATAATGCCTGAAATAATGCATCTTTGGGAGTTTTACTCGAAACATATGCTTTTTTAAATCTTGCAAATGCAAAAAGTAGATTTTTACTCAATGTGACTATAATGTTCTTAGAATCTGAGATAATGCGAAAAAAGCAATACAAATATATTCAAACATAACTTCTAAACAACACATTCAAAATGGCTAATAATGCCTAGAGATATGTATTTTTGTTAGTAGTACTAGAAAAATTATCTTTTGTAAGGTTTCTAAAGACACAAGTTAGTTTTTTTATTCAATATAACAGTGTGACTGTCAACCTAAATATGAAAGGTTTATAATCATAACTCCAAAACCAAACATGAACTTTGTCTAAAAAAGCCTGTAATATTGAATTTATGTGAGTTTGACCTGAATCAGGTATTTTGGAAAGGTTCAAAAATACAAAAATCAGGTTTTACTGGCCTCATATTGGTCAAACTCAAAATGTCAGTTTATGAAACATAACTCCAAAAATACACATGCAATATGTTTAATAATGCCTGAAGAAATGCATCTTTGAGAGTTTCCCTGAAAAAAAAACATTTGGTACCGTTTGCAAAAACAAAAAGTAATGTTTTACTCAATTTGACAGTAATGTACTTAGAATACTGATATAATGCGAATAAAGCAATAAAAATGTATTCCAACATAATTCCTAATCCAAACGTGCAAAGTGTCTAAAAATGACTGTGATATTGAATACATGTGAGTTTTACTAGAACAGTTGTTTTTCTATAGTTTGCAAATACAAAAATGAGGTATTACTCAATATGACTGTATACTGTAACACTCAATATGACAGTTATTTAAACATAACTCCTACACCACACATGGAAAATGGCTAATAATGCCTGAAATAATGCATCTTTGGGAGTTTTACTGGAAACATATGCTTTTTTAAATCTTGCAAATGCAAAAAGTAGTTTTTTACTCAATATGACTATAACGTTCTTAGAATCCTGAGATAATGCGAAAAAAGCAATAAAAATGTATTCAAACATAACTTCTAAACAACACATGCAAAATGGCTAATAATGCCTAGAGATATGTATTTTTGTTAGTAGTACTAGAAAAATGATCTTTTGTAAGGTTTCTAAAGACACAAGTTAGTTTTTTTATTCAATATAACAGTGTGACTGTCAACCTAAATATGAAAGGTTTATAATCATAACTCCAAAACCAAACATGAACTTTGTCTAAAAAAGCCTGTAATATTGAATTTATGTGAGTTTGACCTGAATCAGGTATTTTGGAAAGGTTCAAAAATACAAAAATCAGGTTTTACTGGCCTCATATTGGTCAAACTCAAAATGTCAGTTTATGAAACATAACTCCAAAAATACACATGCAATATGTCTAATAATGCCTGAAGAAATGCATCTTTGAGAGTTTTCCTGAAAAAAAAACATTTTGTACCGTTTGCAAAAACAAAAAGTAATGTTTTACTCAATTTGACAGTTATGTACTTAGAATCCTGAGATAATGCGAATAAAGCAATAAAAATGTATTCCAACATAATTCCTAATCCAAACGTGCAAAGTGTCTAAAAATGCCTGTGATATTGAATACATGTGAGTTTTACTAGATACAGTTGTTTTTCTATGGTTTGCAAATACAAAAATGAGGTATTACTCAATATGACTGTATACTGTAACACTCAATATGACAGTTATTTAAACATAACTCCTACACCAAACATGGAAAATGGCTAATAATGCCTGAAATAATGCATCTTTGGGAGTTTTACTCGAAACATATGCTTTTTTAAATCTTGCAAATGCAAAAAGTAGTTTTTTACTCAATATGACTATAATGTTCTTAGAATCCTGAGATAATGCGAAAAAAGCAATAAAAATGTATTCAAACATAACTTCTAAACAACACATGCAAAATGGCTAATAATGCCTAGAGATATGTATTTTTGTTAGTAGTACTAGAAAAAATGATCTTTTGTAAGGTTTCTAAAGACACAAGTTAGTTTTTTTATTCAATATAACAGTGTGACTGTCAACCTAAATATGAAAGGTTTATAATCATAACTCCAAAACCAAACATGAAATTTGTCTAAAAAAGCCTGTAATATTGAATTTATGTGAGTTTGACCTGAATCAGGCATTTTGGAAAGGTTCAAAAATACAAAAATCAGGTTTTACTGGACTCATATTGGTCAAACTCAAAATGTCAGTTTATGAAACATAACTCCAAAAATACACATGGAATATGTCTAATAATGCCTGAAGAAATGCATCTTTGAGAGTTTTCCTGAAAAAAAAAACATTTGGTACCGTTTGCAAAAACAAAAAGTAATGTTTTACTCAATTTGACAGTTATGTACTTAGAATCCTGAGATAATGCGAATAAAGCAATAAAAATATATTCCAACATAATTCCTAATCCAAACGTGCAAAGTGTCTAAAAATGCCTGTGATATTGAATACATGTGAGTTTTACTAGATACAGTTGTTTTTCTATGGTTTGCAAATACAAAAATGAGGTATTACTCAATATGACTGTATACTGTAACACTCAATATGACAGTTATTTAAACATAACTCTTACACCACACATGGAAAATGGCTAATAATGCCTGAAATAATGCATCTTTGGGATTTTTTCTCGAAACATATGCTTTTTTAAATCTTGCAAATGCAAAAAGTAGTTTTTTACTCAATATGACTATAATGTTCTTAGAATCCTGAGATAATGCGAAAAAAGCAATAAAAATGTATTCAAACATAACTTCTAAACAACACATGCAAAATGGCTAATAATGCCTACAGATATGTATTTTTGTTAGTAGTACTAGAAAAATGATCTTTTGTAAGGTTTCTAAAGACACAAGTTAGTTTTTTTATTCAATATAACAGAGTGACTGTCAACCTAAATATGAAAGGTTTATAATCATAACTCCAAAACCAAACATGAACTCTGTCTAAAAAAGCCTGTAATATTGAATTTATGTGAGTTTGACCTGAATCAGGTATTTTGGAAAGGTTCAAAAATACAAAAATCAGGTTTTACTGGCCTCATATTGGTCAAACTCAAAATGTCAGTTTATGAAACATAACTCCAAAAATACACATGCAATATGTCTAATAATGCCTGAAGAAATGCATCTTTGAGAGTTTCCCTGAAAAAAAAAATGTTGGTACCGTTTGCAAAAACAAAAAGTAATGTTTTACTCAATTTGACAGTAATGTACTTAGAATCCTGAGATAATGCGAATAAAGCAATAAAAATGTATTCCAACATAATTCCTAATCCAAACGTGCAAAGTGTCTAAAAAGGCCTGTGATATTGAATACATGTGAGTTTTACTAGATACAGTTGTTTTTCTATGGTTTGCAAATACAAAAATGAGGTATTACTCAATATGACTGTATACTGTAACACTCAATATGACAGTTATTTAAACATAACTCCTACACCACACATGGAAAATGGCAAATAATGCCTGAAATAATGCATCTTTGGGAGTTTTACTCGAAACATATGCTTTTTTAAATCTTGCAAATGCAAAAAGTAGTTTTTTACTCAATATGACTATAATGTTCTTAGAATCCCGAGATAATGCGAAAAAAGCAATAAAAATGTATTCAAACATAACTTCTAAACAACACATGCAAAATGGCTAATAATGCCTAGAGATATGTATTTTTGTTAGTAGTACTAGAAAAATGATCTTTTGTAAGGTTTCTGAAGACACAAGTTAGTTTTTTTATTCAATATAACAGTGTGACTGTCAACCTAAATATGAAAGGTTTATAATCATAACTCCAAAACCAAACATGAAATTTGTCTAAAAAAGCCTGTAATATTGAATTTATGTGAGTTTGACCTGAATCAGATATTTTGGAAAGGTTCAAAAATACAAAAATCAGGTTTTACTGGCCTCATATTGGTCAAACTCAAAATGTCAGTTTATGAAACATAACTCCAAAAATACACATGCAATATGTCTAATAATGCCTGAAGAAATGCATCTTTGAGA